>NC_050190.1:30554493-30681993 GCF_008315115.2 Sander lucioperca
CGGGACGGGAAAAAAAAACGTGCTCTGGTTTATTGGCATTTCTTTAAACCAATCACAATCGTCTTGGGCGGCGCTAAGCGCTGTACGGAGCAACGGCGCCTCTGCAAAATAGCCTCGGGAAGGAACTTGTTTTTGGTGGTTACATGTGTACGTTCAAAGGTTGTTTGAACAGAAAACTCAGATTGGACAAAGAGTCTAGCTAGCTGTCTGGATTTATCATGCAGAGATCTGAGAAAAGGTTAACCATAGTCCTCATAAATCCACCAGAGTTTAAAATGCCAACGCAACGGAAGCCCAAGGTAACGGAGCAATCCCGGAAGTGGAACGTCGGGGATATAGACTAGTACCATCCCAACTTCAGAATTTCCTGTCTTCCCGGAGGTGTATTTAAACTCATGCTGGATGTGTTAAGGTTAGCTGAACCCTTCAATGTAAACAAAGATATTGCGGGCGCCATAAACACATATGCTTACCTAAATCATTAACCCAAACACCTCAGCACAGACTGAAAACAATGTCAGCTAGACCAAACTGCAGTACAGCCTATCCTTAGGTGTGTGTGTGTATGAATGTGAGTATGTGTTATGTGTTAACTTCCTCCCCTGACCTTGGAGGGATGGGAGCGCTCCAGGCAGCACTGTCTTATCATACAGCTGCTAGTCTCGCATTGCCAGGCCTATCTCCGCAGCGCTGCAGAGATAGGTCTGGCTACACCACAGATACATTCTGGGATAGGAGAATAGGAGATCTTGCATTTCTTTAAAAAAATTAAAAATCGTCCTTGGCAGCGCTAAGCTCCAGTCGCAAAGTAGGTGGTGTCGGGAAGTAACTTGTTTTCGGTGGTACATTTGCACCCCGCAAAAGAAAAACACCACATACAATATTAAATGATGTTAACTGCTCACACAATACAGTGACGTGAGCTGATTTAAATGAGCTGGATACATGGTTAAACGCCATTTGCTCTCACCAGTGTATCGCAATGTGTGATGGTTATGGACACTTCTGTTGCCTGTTGTTATTTTGTAGTTTCCTGTTTTTGTATATTTATTCTGTATGTTTCTGTTCCCTGTCTTGTAAATTTATCCTGTGTTGTGTATTGTGGTCTGTGTATATTTTGTTGTGTATTTTTCTGTTCCCTGTTGTGCATTTCCCTGTTTATGTTCTGTTTCCTGTTTTATTTTGATAGTCTGTTTTCTGTCTTGTCATGTCTAGTTTTGCTTCCTGTGTTTTCCCGACCTGTGTGATTGTCTAATGTGCTCCACCTGTTCCCCAGCCCTGGTGTCACCTGTCCTGTGTTTGCTCGTTACCTAGTTTATTTAGCCCCTGTGTTTCCTTTGTCTCTTGTCAGATGGTTTTGTGTCTTTGTTCGGTCAGTTTGTGTTTTTGCCCTGTCTGCTTGTTCCCTGTCAGTGTGTCCCAGCCATGTGCCTTTGTTGGAATCTTCCCTGCGTTCTTTTGTTCTTGTGAGTTTTTCCCAGTGAGTTTTTCCCAGTGTTTTTTCCAGTCTCTGTACTGCCATTTTTCGTTCACAATAAATCCTCAACGCCAACTTTCTTCTCCTCTCTCTGCGTTTGGGTCCTATTATTCCTTGCCACACGACAGCAATGTGTACTTTGTCCATAGCAATCCTAACCAATCTGACCCAAAACGTCCCAGTTAGAGAGGAAATGCCATAAACCTATTCCTTGTAAATCTTTACAATTATTCCTCGAAAGAACTAAGCAGGCCTGCCTTGTTGCATGAACGACAAATCCTCGCTATGTTTCCTAGACTACGTTTCTCGTCTTCTATGGAGACATGGTGTTGAACTACTACTCATCCTGAGACAGGTTATAACCTACTGCTGTCAACTTACATAGCATGAGTTTGTAAATTTCACCACAGTGATATTAGAATAGCATTATGGATCAGATGTTAAAGGACCGTTATGGGGCTCTGACCTGGGCTGCTGGCAGACATGGAGTCATAGATCATCTTGCAGGCCTTCAGCATGAACTCAATCTTTTTCTGGGGAGAATACTCCAGATGGAGGCTGTTCAGTTTGATGCTGATCTTCTCCATAGTAGAGGCCTCGGGGATGGCAGTAGTTACTCCTAATGCTGTGGTGGTGCTGCCTAGGACGACAGACTGACACACACACAACAAAACACACTATCAGCATCACAACTGCTGCTGCTGCTGCTACTTTGAATATAAATGTACTGTACTGTACCTGGTTCTGTGCCAATTGTTTCAGGCTGCCGTCGTCGGTGTGCAGTTTCTCCAGACTCTGGTAAATTGGCTCCCTCAGTGGCTTCAGTACACTCTTACACAGAGCAGCTTCTACCATGCTCTCTGCATGGACACACACATTTATAATTCATTCAATTATTTCTAATTTTCCGTCGTGCTAAATGGACAACAATTGGACAACAACCCCCGCTGACTAACGCTAGGCCTTTGAAAATGACCATGTAGTTGAATCAACACCTCTCTGACAGCCAACAAAAAATAAACACTATTTTATGGGCTTCACAAAAGGGCTGGGTACCAAATTCCATTTCTTTTACCGAATTGCCTCTAAAGTATCGAGTATCGAAAAATGCCTCGTCATTCAATGCCCAATTTCAATTCCTAAGAAGTAAATCTCATCAGAGTCAGTGAGCCAATAAGCATGCAGCATGCTTCTACAGTACCAAGATCTAATAATGTCTGTGATTGGCTGTTTGGCGTTACACGTTGTAAAGGCAGGCAGGAAAAACTCTATGTTACACACAGAGACGGGGCTCACGTAGTAGGAACTGAAAAATAAATAAAAAGATTTGTGCCGTAACGTGTTAGATTGTAATTTCTTTTTGTTATAATAAAAATTGGTATTGAAAAAAGTCTCGTTTAGGAACTGGTATCGAAGTCACGGTATTGATATCGGTACCGGTATCGAAATATTTTTAATGATACCGAGCCCTAGTTAATAGGAGCCATATATATTTTATGTTTGTTTCTCATTTCACCTATTATGTAAGGTAAGATGTCACAGGGGTTGGTCTAACAATTATGATTGTGTATTATGCACCTGTGCGCGTGGCGGAGTTTGGGTTCCTACATTTACAGTTGACCGCAAAATGTCACTGCAAATTTCACCCTATCCACGTTCACCTAGGCAAATATTATTTTTTCATGTGCTACTGGATTTTGTCAATTTGTTTTTTTCTTGCTTTGAAATGAACAAAACATCCTTAAAGGCGTATCCCGGAATAGAACTGGATTAATCAAACGGTGCGTCATACAGGTGTTGATTATCAGCCTCTCAGCGGTGGTTTCAACGAAGTTGTTGCACAGGTGTTAAAATAAACTGATACATCGTTAATTAGTACTTATGACAATATAGTAGGGATGTAACGATTTATCGAATCCCGCGATATCGCGATAAAAAAATGTCTTAATACCATCGTACTGCAACTCAATAGTATCTTGTCATATATACAGTATGTTAACATATTTCAAACTTCCTGTTCCCAGTTCTTTACGCAGGGCTATTTTCTCAGATTTCACAAAGACAGAAGACTGAGGCTGAGTAGTAGTACAATATAAATAAGTAAAATATACAAAGGACATAACAGGTTTAGAGAATTCCCCCCGCCCCCACCATCCCTAGTCACTACACTTGCACTAACCTTCATCCTGGACTTTACATCTGCCCACTGCATATACTATATATTCTTTGCAAATTTTGCACTCAAACCACTTAGCCTCTTCTTTTCTCATGCAACAGTTACTTAGTATGTATATATTTGTTTTTCTGTATTTATTGTTTATTTCATATTAATGTATGTTTGTTTGTCTGTTTATGTATGTACCTTTCACCCAGGCAAATTCCACATAAGTGTACTTATTGTGGCAATACAACCTTTTTTGATTCTGATTCTGATTTTGAAGAATTCAATTGGGAAACCAAACAGACAAACATCTTAAATAAAACATGACATAGTTTTAGAGTTACCCAGTTTGTCTTGTGCATACTGATGTTGCGGCTCCAGGATAGCTTGCAGCTCGGTACTCTGCAGTAGGTAACTCTTCAGCTGAGTCATCATCTGTCTGATCTCCTGCAACAGCTCGGTGGAGGAGGAGTGGTTCGACATGGTCTCCAGGGTGAATGCACGGTGCTCTTTCACCTAAATACAAAATATGAAAGCTAAACCTGATGCCAATTGTATTTTGAAACTTTTGGTTGGTGTTGTTATCCAGAGAAATCCAAATATATCAGCTGGTTGTTGAACTCAAAACAGATGAGGATATTTTTCCCCTCTGTGTACTCACTCACCAGGTTCCCAAAGTAGCTCAGAGGGTCCCTGGCCAGCTCTACGATGCGCTGTGTGAGGCGACGGTCGTGGCTGATGAGGCCCGTGATGACGTTGGACAGGCGGTAGCGTGCTCGGTCCAACATAACAGTGGTGGAGGCTCTCTTTACTGGGTTGGCACTCTCTGCAGGGCGACTGGAAAGAAATATACAGTTAGATTCAGTGTCCTTGTGACTCATGTCACGCTTTTAGAAACATTCAAATATAGAAAAATTCTGTAATACATGACTCGTGACTTTGAATCCTTTGACCAAACATAGTGGTACCCATCGATTATGAGGTCCAGTCTTCACTCGTCTGAGACCTTCTGTGTCATATATAGAGAGGAATTTGTACACATAGCTCAACACGTTTTGATGAGTTGAACTTTGTACAAAGTTCCTGTCTGTCTTAATAAATGCATGTGGACCAAATATGGAGTGTGGACTGGTAGCTCTGACATCTCTCCATATAATGCATGTGTATAGGTCCTATTTGCATGTGTGTGTATTTCGGGCCTGTGCGTGTGTCATGTGAATGATAACCGACAAAAAACAACAACCTTGTACATTCTGATATTATGCATGCCTTGACTACAGTGTTACAGTTTCTGGCCTGAAAAGCATTTAAAAAGGATGTAGGTAAGCTGATATTGATGCTACGTTTTACACAATTAATACAAAAAAATATGTGTGTAACTTTGTGTCATCCTCTGCTCTAGTGTCTATTCTGAAACCCTTCTTCCTCTTAATGTACTATAAATGCATCTACTCACTCACATACTACAATGCTATGCACGGGTTAGACTCAGAAACATATTTGCATTACATGTTGGATATTGCACAATAATTTAAAGATGACTGACACGTATTTATTTCCTGGCCTTCACTGCTAGTCATGATAAAAAGGCCTAGCCCAGAATGTAGCAGCATAGCTTTCAACCAGAAAGATTTATATTACCACTAGGTTTCGACCATCTGTGCATTTCAGAATGAATTTCACAATTCATTACTTGTCCCCTGGTTACATATATGAGGATTGAGCAGTGGCCTTTTAACACCTACAGGGTTAACAGAGTAAGTACCAAAGCTGAGGACACCTTTGTGTAATGTGTTATCTTAGACTTTTTAATTTGCACTCTTTATATTTGCACTCTTCCCACTTTGTCTGGCTGTACTGCTGCACAGCAATTCCCCTCAGGATAAATCAAGTTTTATCTTATCTTATCTTTGTCCTTAGAGCCCTCAGGCTTTCAAACTATCTTTTTCACAAGATCAAACTATCCATTTGCATTTAGTTAGAGACAGTTTGTTTATATGTCACACTTTTTTTCTTCTTTTTGTCACATTATTTCACCAAGAAAAAAAAGAAGCAAAAATATCACAAATGTAAGTCAACTTCCACTAAATGTGATATTTTCCATTATTACTTTAAGGAAAATTCAAATGATAAAATATTTTAGTGTAAAATATTTGACTAAGAAAATCTTGTTTATCTAGTATATGTATGAGCATTTCTCGCGTACACAAAATCCACATACTGTGCAGTTGGAACACGCTACATACTCAATTTAAACGTCGTGCTTAGTATGAATAGTATGAGAAGTATATTAGCATGCAATTTCAAACACAGCCCAGTACTTTAGTATCTCTCTACACCAGCCAATCCAAACCTACTTGTGGTTTTGCTCCTGCTCCTGTTTCAGCTCTCCTTCTTCCTCAGTGCTGCTGGCAGAGCAGGAGTCGGGATCAGTTACTAGCACAGCACCGCCCTGCGGCGAGTACAGCGACACATCTGGCCGCCGCGCCGGGGAGGGAGGGGGCCCTCTCATCCCAGCAGTCTGATTGGCTGATCCTCCTCCCGCCTGGTTGGGGCACACAGGTGCTTTTGGGGGACACGGTTTCCTCCTTGGCGGAGGGACTGGACGGGACGGTTTTTTCACTGACGGAGAACACGGGGAGCTGGATTTCTGTTTGTCCTCCTCTTCCTCCAATTTCACGTCTCTTTCCTCCTTCTCATCCTCTTTCTCTCTCTTTTCCCCATCCTTTTTAACCTCCTCCTCTTGATGCTGGCTACTGTTCTCTTGCTCAACCCCCTCATCCAGCTGACCTGATTTACTTCCCGTTTTCTCCTCTCCTCTCTCTCCTCCCCCCTCTCTCTCCGTTTTCTTTGCAGGTTTTTCTCCCTTCTCTCTCTCCGTCCCCTCTCCTTCCTCTCGGTCAGTGCTTTTCCTGGACGAGGTGCGACGGAGAGGAGCAGGAGGCAGCGGGGGAGCGGCTCGGCTCTGCAGGGGGACAGGAGGCCTCGATGGAGTAAGTGATGTCGACGTTGACTTCCTCTCTTCTCTCTCTCCTGCTCCTCCCTTTCCTTCCTTTTTTCTCTCAACCGCTGGCGTCACAGAAGATGAAGTGTGAAGCGAGGGGGGAGAGGAGAAGAGGAGGCCCATCCCTGACCCTGAGCCCAGGCTAGGGGGTCGGGGTGGGGGGCGCTTGTATTTAATCTCGTGGCTGGGCGTGGTCTTAGTCTGACCTTTGACCTTGGCTGTGCTGATCTTCTGTGCGGCTTCTCCATTCTGCAGGGAGGGGGTGATGTTTTGATTGGCGATGATATCAAGTTTGGAGATAGTGGGGTGGTTCAGGTCTTTGTTGGGGCTCTCCTCTACAGTGACTGGGTTGACGTACACATACAGTTTGCTGTGGTTGTGATCCAAAACCAAGTCCTGGTTCTGTGCCTGCTGGTTCAGATCAGACGTCCAGAAATCTGCAACACATGCAGTCAGTGTTTAAAAAAAAAAAAGTTGCTATGTACTCATTTATGTTTCTTTTTTTTTTTAAATTTCTCTGAAATCGCCTGTCTCACATTGTAGATTTATATGGAAATGCTGTTTTGTTGTAGACCTTGGAAAACTTCTTACCACAAGGTGATTTCAGTATCTTATCTCATCTTCATTCCTATTAAATTTGCTCACTGAGCGCATACACAGAAAAAAAACCCACAGGCTTCCTCACTTCTGCGTATTGGGCCTGTAAGAGCCGTTTTCATTTTTTTTTTTGGGTGTAGGACACAAATTGTCCACTGGTGTCACTGGTGTGCTTGTGAGTGATGTCTATTTAGGTAGGAACCTTTCACCAGATAACAGGGGGTGCTGCAGGAGGAGCACAAATAGTTTTTGAACGCATCAAAATGTTTGTTGATGGAGCTTAATCGACATATGGATTCTTACATGTTCATTTGAAGAACATTGTGATCAACAAATGACCATCTAAACGCAACAATGACTATTGGAGTCAGTGATTTCAACAGTAGGCTACGGAGCGGTGTGAGGTAGAAGAGAGCGCGTCAGCTAGTTTACTAGCCATAGACTATGTTTCAAGTCTGTATAGCAGCCCCTCAGTGGTCTTTAAGTTTTTAGGCTTAGCCATTATAGGGCCCATTGAGCATATGCACTACATTGGAGTAGTGACCACAATCCCCCTCCAGCTGAGCCAGCTGAGCCGGTTGAGCAAACGTGCATCCCAGACTTCCGCTGTCCGAGCTGGCTAACTTCCTGTTGGCTCCCCACACACGTGGATGGGATAAAATAATTGAATCACGCAGCTCTTCTAGACTTTCCAGATGTTACTGGACTGAATGGATTACATTCCGATAATATAATCATCACTGTTTTACATTTGCTGCTTTTCCAGTGAGTGTGTGTGGGAAGAATGCTTTTTGGGTCAGTGTGCTTGGCTTGATGAAAGCTAAAGTTGCAATACCCTGTGTGTGGCCACTAGGCCTAAATTACTTCCCAGCTTAGCCCTGTTCCCGAGGGCATTGGCTTGGTGCATTGACTTTGAGTCTTGTTGTCATTGTGAGGTTGCCAGGCTACCAGTGGAGACTCCAGGAAGTCACTGCACTCAGCCAAGAAGGAGTCCTGCACATAACACTTACACTTCGGTCTTTGTACGGATTAAATAAATGAAATATAACTTTGGTAATTAATGCTGCAAGCACAATGAACGGGGCCCTTGTACTTTTCTGCACATCGGGGGTACTGGCGGGACACCATTTGACGCGGCCGTGGATCTTTTTTTGGGCCCCTCGGACACTGCGCACACAACTTAGATGTTATTTCCTGCGTGGAGTTTGTAGTGCTGGAGATGATGTATTGCAAATTTTGTACCACTTTTTCCACTATATGGTGCCACAGAACATGCACTTAAAATGCATTATTTTGCTGTATGTCAAGTGTGGACACAACATAAAATTCATGTAAACCGAATGATGTTTGTCACACAAGGCCACACTTGCCACACTTCCTGTTGCGAGTAGGTAGCGCAATTACTTTGACTCAGTATTGGCATGTAGACATCCTCAGGCCTGGACTCTTAACCAGTATGTTAAATTTGGTCTGTTGAGTCCTCTAGGAGGAGGCAGTCTAAATGTTCCATACCTGTAAAGGGGCTAAAACGATATATTTTACATTGCTTCTATCAGTGCCATACTTGAATAATACTTTTCATATTCACTTTCAGTTTTTCAAAGTGTACGTTCATTCTGTGTCTGTATTTTCATACATGCCGTCTTTCATTGCTGTATCCTGCTCGTTGCTCCAGCAATGACCCAACTTCAATGCACTAATAATGTAGATTTATCTACCTGCACCCAATGCGGAGATGACCTCCAGCTCCTCTCTCTTCGTTGCTGTGGTAATAGCTCGGGGTAATCTCAGTGGAATGGCCAGAATGTCCCTATTTGGTGGATTAAATAATAAAAAGCCAGCATTAAGTGTAAGCAGGGAGTTTTAATAATATGACATAACACAATCTTGCCGTGTGTGTGTGTGTGTGTGTGTGTTCTTGTTTAACTACATTCGTGGGGTCCAAAAACCGGGAGCCCAGTATACTTGTGGGGTCCAGACAGCTTTGTGGGGCCAAAATGCTGGACCCCACAAGTTTAAAGGGCTGTTTGAGGGTTAAGACTTGGTTGTAGGATTAGGGTTAGAATTAGGTTATGGTTAGGGTGAGGGTAAGGGTTAAGGTTAGGCATTTAGTTGTGATGGTTAAGGTTAGGGTAAGGGGCTAGGGAATACATTATGTCAATGACAGGTCCCCACAAAGATAGTGCGACGCACTAGTGTGTGTGTGTGTGTGTGTGTGTGTGTATGCAGATGTGTCTCATATGATTTTTATGGTGTAAATGTGTGTGGATATTGCATGTTATGGATGTTTAGTGTATGTCCGGAAAAGATGCATCTTTGTGTACGTATGTTTATAGTTTGTATTTATTGTACATATACTGTATGTATGTATGTATGTATGTTTACTGTAAATGTATGGCTTAAGTGTCAGGGCATACTCACACTCCGAGTACGTTTGACCCCACGTTTGTCTGGTTGGTTTGACTAGTGTGACCGTTCCGTACCGTGCCTGGGCACGCTAAATCCGGGCCAGCTTGAAATGGGTGGGCCAGGGCATGGTTCGGTTGGACTCGGGCACACTACGCATCAGTGTGGTTGCTAAACATGCCCGAGAACGGAACTGCCTTGCGCTCGATAAGCAATAAACCTGTTAGGCATGCGGGAGGGCTGTGTATCATTACACCCCAAACAACTTCAAAAAAGCCACAAAGTAAGCATTACAGTGATAAACTCCATTGTGCTGTACGATAGCGCTCCATTTTTTCACGTTTTCTTCAAATCAAAAAGTTGCATCTTAATGACGTAAGCGTGCTCTGTGTGGTGGGATTTCCAGAAACACCATCTTGTGGTATGATGAGACAAAGGGAAAGCTTAGACAACATCAGGTCATTCATAGGCCACAGGTCAGGGGACGAGAATATTCAGCCAGTCTCTAATAACCATACCTCATGTATAATTATGATTGTCTCTATGAATTCAAGGTAGTGTTGACAGCTGCATGTTTCAGGACTGTCTCCTTTATGAGGTCGGTGGGTCTGCCACACTTTTGCCTACTTCCCAGAGAGAGAGAGAGAGAGATAGGCTGAACTAGGCTTTAGCATCTGTTTTTAGGCACCTGCAATATCTTTGTTTACCTTAAAGGTTCAGCAAAACGTAGTCTATATCCACAACGTTCCACTTCCGGAAATTCCACCGGATGTGACTCTTTTCAGCCAGATGTCTGTTTCCTTCCTCTTTCTTTGTGTTGGAATTTTAAACTCCGGTAGATTTATGAGGACTATGGTTAACTGCTCCTCAGATCTCTGCAGGGTAAATCCAGACAGCTAGCTAGACTATCTGTCCAATCTGAGTTTTCAGAAACTGAAAAAAAAAACTTTTGAATGTACACGTTCCACCGAAACAAGTTCCTTCCCGATACTATTTTGCAGTGGCAACGTGGCTCTCTCACGTATGTGAAATGAGTTGTGCTGCTCCTGAGTTTTTCCTTAACACCCTGGCCCTGAATGTTTTCAAACCATCTCTGATGTTTTATTACAGTGTGAAGGCAGGCCAGCAGGGGAGTGGGGAGCGGGGGACAATCGTGTGTGAGTACGCCCTTAATGTGCAGTTGTCTGCACATGTGTATATATGCACACAAACCATGGTTTTTTTTGTGTGCTCATGATGTTTTTTGTGTATCTGAACAGTATGTACATGTGCCCATATGTGTGTGCAGTGTATATGTATTACCTGCTGGCACAGTAGAAGGAGATCAATTTGAAGATGTCATCAAAAACCAGACAGGAACCATCTAAGTGGAGAACTGTGACAGAAAACGGTGTAAGAATGAATCACTAACTGCTCTGCTATCTGTGCTGTGTCATGCAAATCCTGCATTTTGTGTTTCCACTCTCTGAAGCTTTTACAGTAGCTCGTGTGGCACGTACATGTCTTGTGTTGTTTGACCGCCAAGTTGTGTACGAGCGGCGCCCCCTGTTCATCAGGCAGCCGCACCGACAGTGTCATGTCCTTGTCCTCTGTGCTGTTCAGCAGGAAGGCCTGCAAAAGGTCAACGTGGTTACAACTCTGTGAGGTCAGAATGGAGAGCATGTACACTAAAATGCTGAGACAAGACTTACACAAACACAAACACATACAGCGTGCAAACATAAACCATATAAATCACAAACATAAATCCATTATTTTGTGTCAAAAATTTCAGATAAACTGTATTACAGCTTTATATACCACAGGTTGAACAACAGCTAAACAACACACCGACTACTACAGCCTATATTAGTCTGTATATTGATTGACAATATGGGTTTTAAAAGCTGATTTTCTTCTTTTTTTTTACAGATCCCATAGTTTCCTATAATTTCCTAGAAAGAATTTATATGTACTGTGAATTCATAGAAAGAGTCCTGGAAAAGATGATGTCACTGTGGAAAATTGAGACACTGTTCAGATGGCAAACTTCAAATGAACTGTTACGCAATCTAGTCTTTTAGTCAGTGCACAGAGGGTCATCCAAAAATGTAAAGTTAACAGTCAAGCATATGAATAAATCATTTTATGATATACGCTTATTTGCTTTCTTTTTCCGAGAGTGAGATAAAAGGATTGATATAAATCTAAAATGTGCATTAAGTATGGCGCTACAATGCAGCCATGAGGCGACAAGCTTAGCTTAACATAAAGACCAGAAACAAGGGGAAACAGCTCGCCTGGCTCTGTCCCAAATTTAAAAAGTACAGCTACCAACATCCAACATCTGTGAAGCCCACTGTTGTTGTTGTTGTCACATGTTGTATCTTGTTTCTTTAATCCGCACACAAACACAAAAAAAGGCAATTTGTTACAGGACATGTTGGAACTATTTCTAGACAAACAACTAATCTGCCCTAGCCTGGACGCCAGCCGAACTTAGCCCCGCCCACAACATTTGAGGTCGGGAAGTTCGGTCTGGACTTGATCCGTTGTGGAGCAACTATGCTCGAACCAGAGCTGTTTGGACCAATCAAATTGTCAGGGCGGGCTTCATCGTCACCAAAGAGCGCTTGGGTTGAATTTGTTTACAACAAAGATGGCTGCCGCTGGAGAATTGAGATGTGTAGATTCCGCCATCACATCTGATATAGAAGATATCGACAGCGCATTCATTTTAAAAGAGGAACAGAGAACCGCGATCAAGACATTTGTCGATCGGAAAGATGTTTTTGCCGTCCTTCCTACGGGATTCGGCAAAAGTTTAATTTATCATACGTCACATACTCCGTTGCTCTGATTGGTTGTAGGTCTATCCAATTGAGTGCAGAGGCATTTTCTTTCCTGGTTCGGTTGAAACACGGCCCATAATCACAGCCCAATGGAGCAGTATCAGACTCATATTCTGACTACAATCTAAGTATGACCACGTCAGGCTAAATCTGCTAAAACCACAAATTGTTGTTTTTACTGTTCTGTTTGTGTACTGGTTAAACAAATAAGATACAACAGATTACTGTACTTCAGTGGTGTATGGTGTATTTCTAACATTGGAGAGAAAAAGGCTGTTTTGCCCTGTTTCCAGTCTTTATGCTAAACTAAGCTAAATGTTTCCTTGCTCTACTTAAAGGTCCCATGACATGCTGCTTTTTGGCCTTAGTGGTCCCCTAATACTGTATCTGAAGTCTCTTTTATATAGACCTTAGTGGTCCCCTAATACTGTATCTGAAGTCTCTTTCCCGAAATTCAGCCTTGGTGCAGAATTACAGCCACTAGAGCCAGTACCACAATGAGCTTTCCTTAGGACGTGCCATTTCTGTGTCTGTAGCTTTAAATGCTATTGAGGAGGAGAGAGGGGGGGGGGCAAGGTGGTGTGTGGCCTTGACCAACTGCCACTTTGCTTGTTTGAAAGCCATGATGTCTCTCTCTTTCTCATGGGCGGGCCAAATTCTCTGGGCGGGCAAAGCAGAGAGAGAGGAGGTGACCTTTCTCCTTATGACCTCATAAGGAGGAGATTCCAGATTGGTCCATCTGAGCTTTCATTTTCTCAAAGGCAGAGCAGGATACCCAGGGCTCGGTTTACACCTATCACCATTTCTAGCCACTGAGGTACCATAGGCAGGCTGGGGGAACTCATATTCATGTTAAAAAACCTCATAAAGTGACATTTTCATGCCATGGGACCTTCAAGGCTTGTCTACACAGGAGGCGTTTCAGCCATGTTTTTCAGTCATCTGTCCTTTGTGCGTCCTGATATATGGCAACCTGAAACGTATTTTTAACACTTCATGTCTATTTTCTTCCCTAGTGTTTCTGTATTGGGCTCTGAGTATTCTGTTATTAGGATAATAACGGCTTATAACTCAACACAACTACTAAACTCAAATAGATGTTTCAAAACTTTTCCCTGCATTTTCCCTATAATTAGTAGCAAACGACATAGTTATTTTACTCAAAAAACATCCACAGGCATTATTGGGAAATTGTTGAATGATAAAATAAAGTGTTTTGCTGTGTCATTTATAAAACAAATTGGCTGTGAAAGCTTTTAGAGCATTAAGTGTCCTATACAGTTGCTACCACTGATGTTGCTGTACAATTGTCATAAGACATCCAAAACTTTTATTTTCAGAGAGGTTTATTATTAATTTAGTCTCACTTTGCCAGACCTTCCTTCACAGCGCTGCAGAGGAGGGTCTGGCTAGTCCACACAGCATTCCAGGATGGGAGAAAAACGTGCTATGGTTTATTGGCATGTCTTTAAACCGGTCACAATCGTCTTGGGCGGCGCTAAGAACCGGGAAAAGCCACGGTGCCTCTGCAAAATAGCCTCAGGAAGGAACCTGTTTTGGTGAAACGTGTGTACGTTCAAAAGTTGTTTTTGTCGTGCAACAGAAAACTCAGATTGGACAGATAGTCTAGCTAGCTGTCTGGATTTACCCTGCAGAGATCTGAGGAGCAGTTAACCATAGTCCTCAGAAATCTACCAGAGTTTAAAATTACAACACAACGAAAGTTGAAGGTGACAGATATCCGGCCGTAAAGAGTGACATCCGGCGGAATTTCTGGCAGCAACGGACCAATCCTGGAAGTAGAACGTCGTGGATATGGACTATTCTATTATACTATTTCAAAGATTTGAGACGAAAACGGTGTGTAAATGTGTGTGTGTCTCACCCCGGCTGTCTCCTTCTCCATGACACTAGTGCTTTGGTCTTGGCTGACTCCTTTGGGCTGCCATACCGAGACGCTCTCAACCAGCCGATCTATGAGACTCAGCAACGGAGGAGTTGGAGAGGATGGTGGGATAACAGGTGGAGGTGGAGGAGGCGATGAGGAGGAGGATGATAACGGAGGAGGAGGAAGAGGAGGAGGAGGAGTGAAAGAGGGAGAGGGATCAGA
Source organism: Sander lucioperca (assembly GCF_008315115.2). Lineage (NCBI taxonomy): Eukaryota > Metazoa > Chordata > Actinopteri > Perciformes > Percidae > Sander > Sander lucioperca. The sequence continues at coordinate 30,569,080 of NC_050190.1, forward strand.
GGAGACAGTTGGCTGGAGAGAAAGCAGGGGAGAAGGAGAGACCGGAGTAGGGGAGAGAGGAGGGGGGAGAGATGGGGGAGGAGGGTTGAAGGAGAGAGGCGGAGGAACGGAGGGAGGAGGAGGATTGGAGGAGAGGGGGGGAGGAGGTTTGGCGATAGGAGGGAGAGGATGAGGAGGTTTGGAGACAGGAGGGAGAGCGACAGGAAGGGGTGAAGGAGTGGACTCAGGTAGAGGAGGACAAGAGGGGAGCGGGGGGGACTTCACCGCGGGAGGGGGCGGTTTGGGTCGACATGGCCGGACCGGAGGGTTGGAGGATGGCAGGGAGGGTGGAGAAAGCGGAAAAGATGGAGGGATGGAGGCAGGAGAAGAGGCAGACGGCGTGTCAAGTGATCCTGTCAGAGGGCTTGTGTGGCTGTGAAGGGAAAAAAAGGGTAAAGGTCAGGGATGGCAATAACATTCGGAGGATTTGTTTATATCTTGTCTCTGCTTCAGGCTGCCTCCAGAAACAAGCATCTGGTGACCAGGAGTTGACTCATTCAAAGTGACTGCAGAAGAACGGACGGAAGGTTCACCCTGTGTACTGCATGCAGCGTTACACATGATTTTTTTCATTACTGTGAATAATAGAAACCGTTGTTAAGAGGACCAGGAGCCATCCATTTGCTTTAATGAATCTGCTGCATTGTTTTGCTTTATGGCTTTTAAACAGAAAGACGGTCTGCTGTTCAGAATCACAATCAGAAAAGGTTCTATTGCCACAACATAAGTGCACTTAAGTGGAATTTGCCTCGGTGAAAGGTGCATACATAAACAAGCAAATATATTAAACATTAATATGAAATAAACAATAAATTCAGAAAAACAACTTGACAAGACGCACACAAAATATGCAGTGCCGCTATAAAGTATGTTATGAATAGGGGTGAAACGTATCTTATTGGTAGTTTCTTCCTACAGTATGTATCTCGAGAAGCGTTTCGCATCGGCCTCAGTGATGGAGATGCACATCCCTACTGCCTGTTCCTTTCCTTTCGAGTGCGATGGAAGGAGTGTTTTTACTTAACTGAATGGCTCAGCAGCCTGTGGTTAGTGAAGGCATCGCAACAGTTTTTAGAGGAACACGGGAATCAGATATATCAGGGTATCAGGATATACATATTCTTATCCTTTAACTGGTCAGAATGCATAGCTGCTGGGCTAGTGGCTGTTAGTTCTTCAGAAACAATTGTCTAACACAAGGAATGGACATTGTAAGAGGAAGCAGTGTGGTTATGTGGGGATTAGCCCATGAGTAATGACATCAGCATGAGAAATATGCTACAATAAGGGGAATTTGACAATGATGTCATATTGAGTGTAAAATGCTACAGAATTTGCTACCTTTTGCTACAGTAGCAATCACGCTACAACTAGCAACCGACAAACTTTACTTTACTTACTATTTCAGAGAACACCACTCTTGTGTTCTGATGGTTTTACTTTGTATAGCTCAGAGGTATGACAAAACATTCAATAATTATTTGATTTCTAAGCCAGTACCACTTAGAAACACTTAGCACTGCATTACATATTACAGCATGTTGTTATCACTGTAACTGAGTTTAACACCGTGTCAGTTTGAATGCTGTGTTTGCAGTTACAAAACACAGCCTTTTAATGCGAAAACAATGTGACCACGTGTTAGATTTGTGTGTAGATCCGGTGCTGTTCAGGCTCCTTACTTCCCCCTTTGTAAGCTTAGGTTAGCTAGCTGACAGAAATAATCTAAATACATTGTTTGCAAGTTCTTGACAAACTTTGTGTTGCACCACAAGTAGAATGATTGCATGCGTTGCTTGTGTTCTTCGTGTTTCTGCTCTCCCTGTTTGAACTTACAGCTGAGCCTTGTGTTAAATCCTTTATTGTGACAAATGTGTACACAGTACACACAATGTAAAAGTAAATGTTGACTTTCAAAGTAAAATGACAACCCAGTCTCACGGCAGTTCGTGAAATGGTCACGTTATTTAATGTATTGATTCGTGTACATGGACACGTTTATCTTGTTTTTTTTTCATGGTTGGCAGCACGTTTTTTAAACTAATGTATTTCAATAGGAAGCATCTTTCGTGGTCCCAGCACGACTACGGTAGCGAGTAGTATGAAATGCCGAAAATCTGCGCAGGGAGGTTGGTTGGGGTGGTGGAACACAGGACTTTCCCCGTTGTTCTTTTCCTAAACACAACCGTCCCTTTTCCCCGTTGTTCTTTTCCTAAACACAACCGTCCCGTTGTTGTCCCGCGTCCCCCAGAGACCGCGGCCGTCTCCCGTGTGTGACCCATTACGTGCTGACCACTACGTGCTGACCACCACGAAAAAAACGAGATAAACGTGTCCGTGTACACGAATCAATAGATAAAAAATCACGTGACCATTCCACGAACTGCCGTGAGACCGTGTTGGAAAGAAAGACAACTTAGGGCCATGTGAACATGTATCAACCTGGCTCAATACTGTGATTTTAAATGGACGAATCGTCCAGGACGATAGGTCGTTTAGAAGTTTTAAAGGGTTGGTTCACCCAAATTTAAGGTGAGCAGCACAAACAAGTTTCATTCAACTTCATTGTTTTTGGAATGGTGGCAGAAATCTCATCACATATCAATACCTGAGCAAATAAAACAGAAACTATCTACATGGATAGATAACACTAGAGGTAAGGGAGAAAATATGTTTTATGTAGGCTAATTTGCGTGAACCAACCCTTTAAAATGTCCATTAAAACAACAGCTATATGTTACATCCTTTTAAACTATTTGTTGTTTGAGCCACTGAAAATATCTGATATTTTTAAGCCACATAGAATCCAGTTTTGAGTGAGATCATTCTTTTAATGAATTTAAAAGCAATATCCAGCGAAATTGAGGAAGTCACATGTCTACACAACATCCCCCCAAAAGTCCTGTTTGTGCCACACACGTCACACGACAGGAAAATTGTCGAATAACCATGAGGTCAGCTAAATCTTCTCTGGGATAGCAACATAGTTGTTTTTTGGTAAAACACTCATTCTGGAACATTCTGTAATTTACTTTATCTATCTATCAAATGAGATAAAAACCCCGGTCTACTGAGTGAAAGTCCTGTGTGTGTTTAAGGCTACATTTACATTGCTACATTTTGGTTTTCAAGCAGAGTTTTCAGCCAAAAGCGATCTCTCATCAGCATTATTGTCAGAAAAGATAGTATTTCAACTTAGCATGTTTCCTTAATATCTGATGACGCATTGGGGTCATTTTTTGGATTTATTTACAGTAATACATTACATATTGGATCTTTAAGTAAGGGATCTGAATACCTCATCCATCCAATACCCCTGGCTTCGCTTGACCTAACATGACCTTTTAGGATAATCACATTCCCATGAAAGTAAGCAACAAGCAATCCAATCCTGGCACTCACTTTTATTTTTTATTTGATAACCTTATTCTTAAAGGAGAAAATATTACAATCCGCAACAAAGGCAGCAGCCTAAACAAGCTTGTTAACTGACACAAAGTCCAACCAGTAAGACTCAAGTTCAAAGGATCCTAAATCACATCATCACCAAAACAAAGTCTAAAGTTTAAAGTTGGACAAAAGAGTTACATTCAAACTCTTGGCTGTGTAGATTTAAACTCAAACATGCTCACAAATTCCCACATGCCTTGTAACGGTCTGATCTGCCTTTTTCATGGTCAGTAGCAACATTCAACCACTTACATTTTCCCACATAAAGTGGGATTAAAAGAAACTCCAAACGTCAGCATTTCTGTAACAAAATGGTGACCACTCTCTTAGTGTAGTGCAGCTCATATGTTCAAAAATCTGTTTTGACGAGACACTCTGAAATCAGGATCTGGTATTTCAAAAACTCTAAGAGGCTATTGACCTAAATATTAGTCGGTGAGTAATCACATCTGTTTTTCCTGCTCTGGCTGTCTAACTTTCAACCCCCAACCACCTCTCCCCTACATGACAGTTACAACACCCTGTCTCTACACTACAGTTCCTGCACTGTATTTTCACACGGCTACATTATGACAGACCCCTCACACACTCACCCTGTGTCCTGGGAAACAACGCTGGCTTCCATCATATTTCTACAGATTGAGTGGTCGACTGCTCTCTGTCACTCTGTCTCTCTCTCAGCTCCATTGAAAACCCCGCCTATTCTCTGCCCCCCCCCCCCCCTTTTTCTCCCCCCTGTTGATCGGAGCAGGACTGAATAAGGAAAAACTAAAAGGCAATGGGAAAATACGTTTCTCTGTCAGCCCTCCCCTCTGTTTCTGCCTCTTACTTCCTGAGCTGATCATTACGCAGGAAGAGACCAAACACTTTGGTCAGACTTCCCCTGCTCTCTCTGTCTTTTTTTGCGTCTATGACATACTCTCTTACAACTTCTGTCTTGTGCAACTATGCTTTCGGATTCTACTGCTGACAGTCCCGTTTAGTGTTGTAACTCTTTTTTTCCTTTCTGTTGAGCAGTTAAGTTAACAAATCATCCAAATGAATTGATCAGATCGTCTCACATTTGCTCATTTTTTGCATATTCAAACAGGATTACACACACCTTTAAATCTTAAAAAAGTCTTATAGAAAATACAGCCCTGCTCAAGTTCTGTATATGTGGCTTAAATATTCAGCAGATTCTCTGTGAGGCTCCTCCTTCCATTTCCCCTCCTCTTTCCTTTAAAAATTTCCAGATGCTCCCCACCCCGTTCAAACTGTGGAATGTACAACTTTGTGTTTCCCGCAAGCTTCACTCTTTTTTTGAGCAGCCCCCTCTTTTTTCCTCTTCTCTCCCTGCCTCCTTACACCTCCCCCTTTTTTATGTTCACAATTAAAACACACTGCTTTAGTTGTCTTGTCTTCCCACCTCCTATCATTTGTAATCTTTTTTTAACCTTCTCACTGTTTTTCTGTCTAGATCCGCGTCTATCACTCTTGGGAGTTGGACTGATATGTTGGTGTGCAGTCATAGTGTCCATGCACTGAGGCTTATCTACTCTCAGAATCAGGAGCAAAACACAGAATACTTTGCATACATGAAAATACTCAAACCTGAAGAAAAAACTCTGAATATTGCCACAAAATATAGTTATTCAGAGACTCACATCAGTTAAATGCTAACAGTTGACAAAAGCATGGTGTAATGGTCGCTATCTCCCTTCGGTTACTTTACATTTGCATTTATTGTAAAAACTACAGATGCTAAGGTGTGTATGGACATGCATATGTGGTCAAAGACACACACATACACAGTCATGCATTCACCATGCAGCCAAGTGTGGTGACTGTGCAGCTGCTTCCTGTGCAAACATACGTGTTTTGAATCTGCAAACTGTACTGCAATCAGCTGAATGTGACGGTTAGTTTTGACCAGCAGGGAGCAACCACTGGAGGGAGCTATGGTACAGAGCATTACACACCATAGTTACAGTAGTGGTAGCCATGGTGCTGGACTATTATAGAACAAAGCCCATTACACGCCATGAAACATGTTCGGTGCTTTTCTAGGCACTGTTGCATCACTGACCATGGCATCATGGGGGAAACTTGGATCATTAAAATATCATAGTGTGGGCACAGTTGTTCACAGAAATGCTCATCCAGACTGCCTCAGAATATAGGTGTAGCTTATAATGGTGCATGCACAACAAACGTGACCCAACCAAAGCCTGACTTAAATAACTAAAGATATATTAATTGATTTTCTTGGCCACTGGAGGGTAGTGAAACTAGCTGAAAACCAGTGGTGGAATGTAACTAAGAACATTTACTCAAGTACTGTACTTAAGTACAAATGTTGAGGTACTTGTACTTTGCTTGACTCTTTTCTTGTCATGCCACTTTCTACTTCTACTCCGCTACATTTCAGAGAGAAATATTGTACTTTTTACTCCTCTACATTCATCTGACAGCTTTAGTTACTAGTTACTTTACAAATGAAGATTTGTTACACACAAATCACTATGTAGTTTATAAAATACAATGTTTCATTATAAATTAAACCACCTAACAATATAACGGCCTACAAGTCCAGCTGAAATGATTAGAACATTAAACACACAGCTGTTTGGATCCTTTCCAGTTTCTCAAATGGGAGGATTTTTCTCCATTGACTATTTTGACTTTTAATACTTTAAGTACATTTTCCTGATGATACTTACATACTTTTACTGACATTTTCAATGCAGGACTTTTACTTGTAAGAGTATTTTGTACAGTGTAGTATTAGTACTTTTACTTAAGTAAAGGATCGGAATACTTCTTCCACCACTGCTGAAAACACAAATGCTGACTGATAGTATCACCTTATTAAGTAGTTTTGATGAAAGATGTATGCAAATATTCATCAGTGCAGCTTTAAAGCTGCATTCATTATTTTTCTTGGCCACGTAGGTGCGGCAGAACGAACAACATCGTGACCATTATTATCACATTATGAAGTTCTTATTGTGAACTTGTTAACATACAGTTGCCTATTGCCACATCCAGTAGACACAGAGCAACATTAGCATTCATTTTGAGTTTTGTTAGTATCCACCCAATGAATACAAGTCCAATGCTGACTCTTTTAGATCTGTTTCGGTCAGAAAAATATCTGTTGATTTAGCTGGTAACTTATGACCAGATCCAAATGGAATCTGCAAATTTTAGTTTTTTTCTGCAGAATTTAGCAGATAGAAGATTGTTTTCCTGCTTGGGTGGAGATGTTTCAACATTCAGAGTTTTATTTTAGTTTGTTGAATTTGTTTAAAATCAGCGAAAAATTCTGCGACAAATTCTGCGTCTGCAGATTCTGTGTGGCCCTGCTTATAAGGAACATTACACACAGTTTTTGGATTCATTTTTAATATTAAAATATTGATAGTGCAGCTTTAGAGGTACTAAGTAGGACAACATGACCATATTCTTTCAGCCACTTTAGCAGGTTTGCTGATCCATTAAGCTGGCTGGCCACACACTGCCTGAGTGGCGTGAGCGTGGCGTGAGCGTGGCGTTTCTGTTGCGTGGCGGCTGTGTGGCGTTTTCTATGTCTTTACACACCAGAAATGTGTCTGACGCGGCGCTGCTGCTGCTAGCCTCGTCTGTACACATGTATGTTTCCCATTGATTTACTGCACTTAAGCAGTAGTATACTTCATGTTAAACATAAATATATAGTGATTTGATTACAGCAAAGACAACGTCGGCAGTATTGACGGCAAAATAGGCTACAGAATATTTCGTTCTGTATTGACAGGTGCAATATTTGAAAATCAATAATTATTTATTATTATTTTTTAAAATTACATTTATATCTGCATTTATGTCAAAACCTAGAGACTTTCAAACATCAACATGTCATTTATTAATATGTATTTGTGTCAAAATGACATATTAACATCTTCTCCTATTCTATTTTGCCTGGAAACGCTTCCAACATGCTTGCGTGTCATGCAGGCAGTGTGCAAGCTCTAACCTGTTAACATGGGAGCCGAAATTAAAACGGACACGCCACGCAGCGGACACGCTCACGCGACGCAGCCAGTGTATGGCAGGCCTAACAGTCATTGAAAAATACCTGTATAAAAAGATAAAATGTCCCAAAAAGCTGTATTATCGTTTCCTTATACTGTATAGTTAATGTTCTATATTTCACTAGACATTTCTGTTAGATCGCCGCTCTACTTGGCAAGCTCACTGCACTTACTGTGAAAATGTCATTTGTGTTATTTGTGTCAGTTACAGGCCACCATATGCTGTGCCAGAAGCCTACTGTGGTGCTTCTGAATTAATTCCTAGCCAGTACTTTGTCTTTTATCTGCTTTCTGAAGACAGCCACTCTTTTCTGTTTTAGCTAAAATAGACACTGAACATTTGGTTTAGGTGATTTATTTGTTTACCAGGAGCTGGCTGTGGGCTTGTCTTTTATTCCTCACTGATGAATAAATGAGGAGCAATGAATGAGTGGAGCAGCTGTCTCTTCATACAGCATGGGGTTGTTGTTTTTTCCTGAAAAGAAAGAAGGAGATAATAAAACTGAAGCCATATACTGTACCATTCATATACACATATTTAACTAAAATAATTTAACATACAGTACATACTGAAATGTTTTATGTTAAAAACACAACTGAATCCCTCTTTCTCAGACTACTGAACACATTTCCCTTCTTACATGCGCTAATGACGTGTATTTTCTAGATCTTTCTTTTTTAGCAGCATATCTACATATTTACAATGAGGACAGGGTGGTGCTCAGATTACAATTAATACAGAAAATGGGGAAATAGATTAAAAGGGCATCTAACTGGATGTACACAGTGCTGGTATAAGCCTGACTTTGTGCCGGATGTTAGGAATTCTAGATGGACATCGTAGCTGCATTCGGGGCTTAGCACCGGCAAAGACGATTGTGATTGGTTTAAAGAAATTAAACAAGCCTGAAATTTTTTCCCCTAGCCCAGAATGGTTAGCGGTGTAGCCAGACCATACTCCACAGTGCTGTGGAGATATGTCTGACAATGCAAGACCACACCGAGGGCCCTATGTTGCACGCGGCACAGCGCAGCGCAAAGCCCGACGCAAGTGTCTTTGCTAGTTTAAGACTGATGCAGTTGTCAATTTCCCGTCCAGCGCCCGCGTTGTTTAAATAGCAAATGCACCTGCGCCCATCTTTGCGCCCATGGGCGTGCTGGTCTTACAGGGAGGTGTGTTCAGGTGCATTCTTGGCGTATTGCTATCTTGAGGCAGCGGGAAGTGATCACGCCATTGACCAACAAAAACCTGGTCTAAAGTCAATAACGCAGCATTTCATTGTTATTTTAACAGCAAATTAGTAAAATGCGCCTAGGCTCGTGCACAGCGCGCGCACACTATGCTTGTTACACACACAGGGAAGCGCAGCAGCACACAAACATGCAAAAGATTACAAATAAAAATATTACGGTGCAAATCCGCCATCATAACAGCAATGCACCAAGGTACAAACGCGCCTGGCTTTTAAAGGGAATGGGGGATGACTCTCTGATTGGTTTATTGCATGTTACACCCAAAACACACCAATGATTAATGAAGACACTAAGTACAACCCTTTTGAACCATGCGTCCCACGCACAGGCCCTTTTTTTCCGCCGTCAAAATAGCAAAAGTGGATTTGGACATGTCCTAAACGCACTTGCGCCATGCGCTTCACGCCGTGCGCTTAGATCGTTAAAACAGGGCCCTGAGACTGAGGGTTCAAGTTTGGTTAAGTTTTGGCACAAAACAACTTGGTTAGATTTAGAGAAATATTGCAGTTTGGATCATAATAAGAAAGATTGATTAGAAAAACATTTTGGTTTGGGACGACCCAGAGCTGTTGGCCTGAGATTACATTAAAGGAGTCTATATCCACGACGTTCCACTTCCGGGATTGCTCCAGTGCCGCAGGAAATTCTGCCGGATGCATGTCTTTTCACCGATGTCCGATGTTGATTAGGGGTGGGAATCTCCAGAGGCCTCACAATACGATATCATCACGATAATTATATCACGATACGATATTATTGCGAATTTTAAACATATTGCAATATTCTGCGATATATTGCAAATGTGTTACCTTTTTTCCAACTTCAAATTTTTCCCAATTTCAAATGATGTCCCCAAAAAGAAACTTTGTCAACTCACAGCTGTTGGTCTGATCAAACATGACATGCTCAGCTGTCAGTGTGGACACAAAAAATCCAGCCACAGATTTTCAGACCAACTCACTGTTTTTCTTTCAGACAATGTATTTTCTAGAGTGTTGACTGAGATATATTTCTCTCTCTGTCTATCCTGTCTGTCTTGCCTCTCCAATGCACACACGCATGCACGCACGCACGCACACACACACACACACGCACGCATGCACACACACACACACACACACACACACACATACACACACACATGCACACACATGCACACACGCACACACATACAGAGTGAACACCACTTGAGCTCACATAGCAAACAGGCATAATAAAGGGGAGTCTGAGTCATTCTTTGTCTCTGTCAATCACAAAAAATAACAACGAAAAGACTGGCCCAATTTGAAGACCGAGGTAAAGCTCCAGAAACCCTGGCGTTTCAGACATTGCTTCTTTTTTTTCTTTATTTTTTTTTACAGTTTTCATGGTATTTCCTTGTGTTTGTATCAATTTCCTTTAACTAATTATAATGCATGTTGACTCTACAGCCTTTCTGTATTGTGAACTACATGTATCCTCTTTGTTGTGAGAGGTGGACATAACTCTAAGCATTGAGTGAGACTAATGATTAGCCTAAAGTTTCTTGCTGGAGTATTTCATTTCTTTTCTTAATTTACATTAAAGGTGCAAGTAAATTCAAAACAAAACAGACTAACTAACTGACTAACTGTCACTAACCCTGACCCCCTCCCCCAACCATCTTGTCAGTGATTGGCTGGAACGTGTTTGTTGTATTTTGTCTATCCTGTGCCTCTAGTGTTTGTTTGACGTTTACGACCCCTGTGTTGTCTCCCGAGACCGGGCTTTTTCACAGTGTGTTCAGGGGGCAGGCAGCTAGCGGATCAAGGAGAGATGCCTACGATTTGAGACAAAAATGAAATTGCGCTGAAACCATGCAGGAACTCATAGTGCACCTTTAACGTATAGAACTGCTCCCATTATAATGTCCTGGAAGCTTTTTGTTAGAAGCACACAGCCTATATAGTTTCATACCTATGACATTTTTATGAAACATTAAATGCATTGAAATTAAGGGTAACAGCTGGAACACACCGGGCGCGGAGGTGTCACATAGTGTAGATTCGTGCCTGATTATGCGCCTGGCCATTAATACCGGTCACAAAGCGATCCTTCTCTCCTCTCTCTCTCTCTCTCTCTCTCTCTCTCTCTCTCTCTCTCTCCGATAGAAAGAGACAGGATGAGTGGGGGAAACGTTGGTAATTGTAGCCTTTATGTGGCTGTGCGAGTGTGTGTGTGTGTCACTCTCTCTGCCTGTCCGTCGGTCCCTCTCCCTGTGTGCCTGATTGCGTGTCTCGCTGTGAGAAGTCAAGACAGCCAAAATCACCATCACAAATGTTTTATTTTTGTAAAGTATCCGGCTGCTGTGGTCTTTCGGTATGTGATTACCTGCCTGGCTTGACACATACACTCGCATCTGTGGCAAGGAATAGAGTAGACGCCGAAATGATCGCTGCAGCACGCGGGCCAACGCGGACGCTACGCATCCGGTATGAACGCGTTATAATGGAACCCACGCAACTTCTAGGCAAGACCCGCCCTTGATAGCATTCAAACACTACTATTGGCCAGGCGTCCATGCTTACGCAAGGTAACGTAACACGATTTGTTCAGGTCCTATCCCCTGACCAGTCGACTATCTTAACCTTAACCACTCGCGGCCAATGCCTAACCCCAACCAATCGAGCTGCTTCGTAGGGCAGGACTTGCCTAGACGTTATGTGGGATCCATAATAACGTGGTATGAACGGACAGATTGGATAACATGTGCGGCGAAATAAATAAAATAAAAATAGCTGCGCTATGCTGCTATACACAACGCTTACGCGCCCGGTGTGTTTTGGCTGTAAGGGTAATTGAAATTAAGTCTTCGTGTAGACCACATTTTGCCTACCAGTGCAATAGAAAAACCTGCCCAAGCAATAAATATCATCTCTCTTTAAACCTAAAACTAAACAAGTTATCTTTTCTGGGATTTGGGGTGTTAGTTTGTGTCTCTGGTGCTTCCACACGCATACAAACTTGGAAAAAAAACCATCCATGCTGTTTTGAGTGAGATACGGTTTCTGAATGTGTCCTGCCTTCAGTCTCCGGGTGAGCTGTTCAAAATCTGCACGGCTTTCTACGTCACTAGCTGAATGGCAAAACACTGCTACAACACACACTAGTTCACCATAATCTACAAAAGAACTACTTACACGTCCCTGTTCTGCAGGTATTCCACGCAAAGTTGGAAGTGTGCCCTTGTTTAGAAGAAGTCTCCCGGCTAATCCTGCCTTGTACTACTGAAGTTGTAGAAACAAACAGCTAGCTAGATGATGTGATCTTACCTAGCTACTGCACGTGCGACTGCCAACAAAGATGTTACAGCAGTGAGAGGTCTTAGCCTAGAAATCTAGATGCACCCTAGCAGCAGCAAATTTAATTTGCAGCCAGGGGCGTCTAGGCACTCTCCGTTGGCTTGCAAGCAGGAAAAACCAAACTCTGGTCAGGCCAATCACATCATGTATAGAGTCAGTAGGCGGGCTTATGGCAGCTGCTGCTGGGAACAGCGGTCTTCTGGAAGACTTGGAGTTAAGCTTTTCTTTGAGAAAAGAACAAAGAACGGCACTGAAATGGAAGATGTGTTCGGAGTTTTGCCAACCGGATACGGCAAAAGTTTAATCTATCAACTAGCTCCGCTACCTTCTTCGTTGCTCTGCCTGGTTGTAGCGCTATCCTATTGCGTGCAGAGGGAATTTGAAAGACAACCGTTTATCCCGCCCCTCGGATTGAGCTCCGTCAATGGTGAGTTCCCAGACCCAACATCTTAATGTGAGTCTGGCTTGTCAGGCTAGACAGGTCTCACTCTGTAGCTAAAACAGAGACCCGAACACAGGGTGAAAAGAGGAGCTGCAGCAATGTGCAGTACAACAAAAAATATGGTGTTTGTTGAAAATTAAAGCATGTAAACCTATTCTGGTACAACCTCAAAATACAATTATGAACCTGAAAATGAGCATAATATGAGCACTTTAAACAAATTTGTGTTTTTTGTGACGCGTTGATGCTGTAACCGCATTTTAGCTGATTTAAAAGAGGGCAAAAAGAGGTGTTAGACTTTCAGAATGAATATCACCCAGTTTTCAACTAGAACTTAACGTTGATATCTGGTTGGTGCTCACTGGGTAAGTTTAAACATTTACCCTCAATGTAATATCAAACCTCAGGAAACAGGAAGAAACATAAACATGAGCTTAGATCGGCCACATTGTCATCGATACCTGATCCAGCAGTTTGAGTCAGTATCGGCCCAATATCCGATATCAGTATCGGCGCTTCCCTATTCGGTGGCATTACTAATGTAATGTTGGGACTCAACAAGTTTGCATACAACAGATTCCCTCAGCTGAGAATTTCAATCGCTCATAGATTGACTATTGACCATAGACTGAGTCCCAACTAAAACACAGTGGCATAAGAACATGTTTCTTTAAATAACTTGACATGTACGCTACATTCTAAAGACAATGTATTTCATACAACATGGGGGCCTTTTATGTCCTATTTTGGATTAGACATATTTTATTCATACTAGAGGGTTTGTGTAGTATGGAATTTTTTTGTTCAGTTTGTTTCTTTGACATTGTTTAATGTCTGAGTCTCTTCCCTGTATAGATTTCTGTCCGTATGTTTAGTTTTTTGTTCTGTTGTGTGTTGTTTTGCCCTGGAAAATCAATAAACATATGCTATCTATGTAAAAAAAAGAGATCATTTTTCATAAATGTTTGTTTATGTAGAAACAAAGAATTACTGACCAAATATACTATATCCAAATCTTTTTTTGTAAATCTCAAATATTGGTATTGGTATCTGCCTCATTCATCCAGTATTGTTTGGGCTTTCATTTTGGCAGTTCCTATTTCCTACAGTTCCTGATTCAGATGCAGATTGGAAATGTCTAAATGTTGTCTTCTATTGTCGACATGAATACATTTACAGGATTGTGCAGCCTTGGCAGAGGTGTGCAGTCTCTTACTGTATGCTGCTATGTTTCAAGGGATTGCCAAATGATCAATTTCTCAATGTGTCAATCAAACAAGGTGGGCAGCGTGGTGACACCTACTTCCTGGGATTTGTTTCATTTGGATGAAGTTTGTGTTTCTGTCTTCCGTTTTTTTTTTTTTTTTTTTTTTGCCCAAACATGGTGGCTGCTGTTTAGGCAAACTACTCTGTTCCTTTTCTGTTTATTCTAAACCAAATGGAAAAAAAATATCACTGTCCGTTCAACAAAGGATTCCATTCTAGGAGTGTTCGGTACAGCAAATGTATAAACGAGCTGTTATGTCATTCAGATATATAAGAGCAAAAAAAAAATGTAATTATGATACTGCTAATCGTTATATTATGTAACACCTCTTACTGTATGGATAACAAAATAAAGCCTGTTTTTCCCCACTGCTCTATTTGATCAAATGATGTTACTGATGACAACGCTTTTAAATTGCACTGTACAGTATGTGAATACCCATTGTTGCTCTTTCTTTCTCGGTCTCTCTCACTCTACCTGCCGCCTCCACAGTGATGCGTGTTGCATTAGCGCTGAGGTGAAGAGTGGGAGGTAGAGGGCAAACTGAGAGGGCTACAAGAGGGATGGAGAGAGCCACAGAAGACAAGAGTGTGTGGGAGACTGAAACATGGATATGTGGGATAGATAGATAGATAGATAGATAGATAGATAGATAGATAGATAGATAGATAGATAGATAGATAGATAGATGGATGGATGGATGGATGGATAGATGGAAAGATAGACTACTCCTTTATGTTCCTCTTCTCCGTTACCTCATTTCTAAAATGTCTATTGTTGATTTCCCAAGTGAATCCAGTCAGGTCAAACTAAATCTAGAAAGGAATGAGAGAAGGGGGAGACAGAAAGATAGCAATACATACAGATGACGAGAGAGCGATTAGAAAGAGAGAGATGAGATGGAGGAAGAGAGGAAGGAGAAGCAGCTGGAGAGGAGAAGTTGGTCTCTTTGCAGCTCCAAAGCTCTTAAAGCCCCGAAGCTGTGTGGAGTGTAAATGGGAGGAAAGAGAGAGAGAGAGAGAGAGAGAGATAGATAGAGGAAGAGAAGGAGAGAGCGAGAGGTAGAGGGAGGCTGAATTGAGGAGAAGAAAAGCTATAAGGGAGAGAGAGGGAAAGGGAGAGGAGGAGGGTTTGCGTTGGTGTGTTGGTTGGCAGAGAGAGTGCTTGTCAAAAAAATCTTCCTCTGACAGAAGGCATGATTCACAGCAGAGAGAGAGGGAGAGGGGAGAGAAAGAGGGGGAGAGAGAGGGAGACAAGCGTCAGAAAAAGCAAAAAAACGGCAGAGATAAAGAGAGAGAGAGAGAGAGAGAAACGACAGGGGCAGAGATGCCGGTAAGAAAAACAAATGAGGATGCTTATTTGAGGCAGAATGACAAGACATTTACAGGATGGGACGGAGATCGACGGACTGGATTGACTGATGCCTTTTAATGACTGTGACCATGTTGATAAGGTTCTGGCTTTTCTATTGATCGGGGGGGAATAGAGCTGGTGGCAGCAGCAGTGATGAAAAGAGATAGAGAGAGAGAAGGAGAGGGGGAGAGAGGATGCTTAAGAATGAAGGGACACTGAAAAGAAAGGGAAAAAGATAGGGAGACTGGGAATGATTCTCAATGATCAATAGGCTCCTTTGATGGAGCTCAACTAATTTGGCGTCACTAATGCATGTCAATTAGACAGTTCTGACTCGTTAGTGTGACATTTAAAGATGGATATCAGTATGGATATTTCAGGACTACTGTGGAAAGCTTTCTAAAGATGTTTTTCGATAATTGAATGTCAATCTGTTCTTTTCTTTATGTGAGAAAAAGAAGTCTAAATGGAGTTTTCGAACCAGTAAATTACTATTCATTCCTCTTTTAACTTTGATTCGCCTCTAAACTGGTTCAAGTGTGGTGAAACCAGTCAGTGTCGTCCTGAGGTTGCCAGATCTCAGTATGTGTGGTTGATGCCATGCCTCTGTGGTTAAAATGCGTTTTAAATGCCTTTTTCTTGTGATGTTACTAATACTAAGTACTGTTGTTATCTCCCACAAAGATGGAGTTAGCGGGCTAGCTGCTGTAGATGAACCAGTTTGGTACATTTAAAGCAAGACATCAAATAAAATTGTCACCAAAGAAGATTCTCATATTGAAGAAGGGTACAGCTTTGAAGAAATATTGACGTCATCTTGACTTTATTTTTGGCACCAAATTTGCATGAGGCTTTAAGGCTGCTTGGTGCAGGCTGTTACATTTTTCCAACTTTAAAATGGTTGCGGAGTTGCCTTTTGTTGTGTTGGATATGGACAGTTTTTTCACCCTTTTTTTTATTATGTTTTAAGATATAACTTCTACAAATTGACGAAAGGAATTCGCCAACAAGGGCTTCAGTATTTTGCTTGGTCTTAAGCTCATCTTGAGAAGGAAAAGTTCTACATGAAGTACATTTGAGGTTTTTACAATACAATATTTACAATTTTCTTATCAATAGAGGAAATGGTTTGCTACTTTTACTACCTTATATGGGTCAAGCTCCAAACAACTCCTGCATGGATCCTACAATTCCCACAATGCAATCAAATTGTGTCTTTCATTAGAACCCCACATTTCAAGTTTGTTGCCCTAGCTTTCTATGTCACGCCCAACCTGAGATAACTCTGATGACATCATCAGGGTTATTTTCTCAGAGAAGTTCATTCAGAGCCACAGAGGACATTATAAGCTACTGTACAACTGATTTCACAGGTTGAGTAGTACTTCTTGTGGGATGTAAATTGAGCTTCGTGTATAGCATTGGTGGAGTGGCCCTTTAATTGGACATGCAAGAATATCAGTGATTTTTAACTAATTTCTTAATACTGAATATTTTAATGTCTACTCACTTTGATATTTATGGAGAGACATTTTTAAAGCTGTCTTCCGTTCAAATCTTTTGTTGTTTGCTTTGTTTTCCACAGACAGACGATGGTAATCAACAAACACTGCCAGAATGAAAGGAGAAGCTTTCTGTCGCTTTGTGTCTGACTAACGCTCCACTGGAAAAAGACTTTATTGGCTCTGAACAGACAGCCAGAACAATAAACAGCTAAAATAAAAACAAATGCGGACATGTTGGGAAGAGCATGGGAGAGAAGATGAGCTAAGAACATAAAAACATAAAAACTGGACATATTTTGTCTTATATTTTCATGTTTCTTCTTCTAAATCTGGTTGGAGTATTTTTAATTTTGACATTATCTTGTTTACATTGTTTTTATGTCATGAAGCTTTTGACAAGCAGTTTTTTTTTGCAGCAAGGCTTTGATCAAAACAGTGTCCTGACAAGAAATATGCTTCAGTATTTTACCATAAAAGAAAAAGCATTTCTCTTTTGCCATGGCCCTCTCAAAGCCAGCTGCCATGCATCTTGAACATATTGAAATATATTTTACAAGCTAAATTTTTCATAATTAGTCAAATTAACAAATTCACAATTCACTCTTCAAACTTCAACCGTGCCTCCCACCAGTCCCTCCCACCATCAGCCATCCGACCAATCATGGGTAAGCCTCTAAGCCGTCCTGGGTGTTTCAGGAAGAGCTCCTGCTGCCTGGAGAAACATGGAGCTGGGGATGGAGGATTGGGAGGGCGGTCTGGGGGAGTGGAAGGGGGATACGGAGACGGCTACATTCCCCAACGATCCATCTACGATACCATGTGCATCAATCAACAGATTGACAGCCATCACCATCACGCTGGAGGGTCCATGAGGCAAGATGGTGGATGTGAGGGGAGTTTTAGCTACTCTGCAAGCGGCTCCCTAAGGGTTAGCAGGTCTCCGGCTGACATGTTTGATCCGCAGCCCCGCTCTCTAACTCCGAACCCTTCGTTTGTTCGACGACTGGATGAAAGAGCCATCTTTGATTCATTGAAGCTTGGGGGTCAGGATGTCGATGGTGTTGGCTGCCATTCGCCAGGATGTATCAACCGATCAGTTTCTCCCTCCGTGTCATCATTCTCAGCACCAGGAGTGTCCTCCTCCTCATCCAAGAAACACCACCATCCCCACCACCATCAACATGGAGACAGTACAAAGAGCAGAGATGGCCGACATTCCTGGAAAGTCTTTACACCTCCGAAACACCTGGAGTGTCTGGAGCTTACTACAGCCGAAATGATGGACAGAGGAGGGGGGTATCTGAACCCAGGACACTACCCTCCCCCTGGGGGCCAGTCCTCCTCTCTTACCTCCCCCCTCATTTCCCCATTCTCTGGCTCACCTCTCTCCTCGGGTTACCATACTCCGGTCTTTTTCTCCCCTGCCAAACCTCGCCCCAGTCAGTCTCAGAGTTTGCGATGTTCCCCTCCCCAGGTCGTCCAGCCAAGGCATTACTCCCAAACCCAGAGTCTCAGGCTGTCACCACCCCATGAGCTTAGACGATCTCCCTACCGTGCCCCGCTGGTCCAACTGTCTGCTCATGACCTCGAGCAGGAAATGAGGGACAGAGGAGGAGGATGGGGCCGGAGTGAGCGAGAAAGGGAGTGGGAGAGGGAGAGAGAAAGGGAGATGGAGCGAGGGTGGGCCCAGCGAGAGTGGGAAAGAGAAAGGGAGAGGGGGAGGCTGGAGAGGGAGAAGGCGAGAGAAAGGGAGAGGAGGGAAACATCAACTTTTGGCACGTTTGGGTATGGTCGACCAGTACCTCTTCGTTCAGACAGAGACTCTGTGTTTTTAGAGCACGACCAGGTTATAGACACAACACCCCTATTGCTCCCCCACCCCTCACCTTCACCCTCCCCCAATGCTGCCCCCAGAATGGGCACTGGCGCTGTGGGTAGGAATAGAGCCGGGTCAAAGGTTGGCCCTGAAAGTGTAGGTATGGTTTCAAAGTTTGACAATGGGAGTGTGGGTTTGGTGTTAGTTGACAGCAAATCTGGGTGTGGGCCGAGGATAGTAAGTGAAGCTGGAGTTGGAAACATGCAAGAGGCTGAAATCAGGGCTGGAATACAAGAACACCATAGAGCTGAAAGTTGGAACAAATATGACAACGGATCCAGGGCTAGCATTAAAAATGGGTCTGAAATAAGAATGGGCTCCCAAGTGAAAACACGACCAGGTGGACGGGATCTGGAAGGAAAAGTACAGTCTGGGGTGGAGATTGAAAATATGGCTCCAGCTGTGAACAAAGATGGACACAGGGGAACAACAAGGAGTGGAGAAAAAACTGGAAGGGGTGTGGCTAAACCAGAACCCATTGCTGAGACTATACCTTCAACTGTGACTGACATTGAGAACAGGATTGAGCCTGGAGATAAAGTTGAGATTGGAGCTGGACCTGGTCTGGGGATGAAGCCAGAGATTGAGGCAGGGGTTGAGGCTAAAGCTATTTTAAGGCAGGTGGAGAACAGGACTGGAACAGAAGCTGGAGGTGTAGCTACAGTTAACAATGAGGTTGGTTCGGCAGCAGAGTCCAGGGTAGAACCTAAAGAGACAGAAGTTAAGATTGCTCCTACATCTGAGCCTGAAGCATTACTAGAGGCTGGGGTTAGTAGTGAGACAGAGACTAAAAGTAACACTGAGACTGGGGCTGTCAGTGAAACACAGAACAGCAACAAGACTACAGATAAAGCTCACATAAGTGTTGAGGCTGGGGATAAAACTGATACTGCCCCTGCAGATCAGGCTGAGAAAAAGCCTTTGGACATCGATAAAATTGAATCTAGCAATGTAGAGAAAGGTTCCAGGTCCCACAAGTCCAAATCATCCAAGTCCAGCTCTAGGACTCGACCTGGCACGGCCACAGGGCTCCGACCAGGCGTGGTCAGCCCTGGCCTAAGCAGAGGATTTGGAGACTGTGAGTCAACAGGCCTTAAGTCTGAGGGCATTGAGTCCACCTGGCCTCGCCGAATCATGGTCAGAAAGAGGACTGTTCGGCAGGGTGGGGCACTCCACAACCTCCCTATTCTACCCCCACTCCCCTCTGTCCTCTCAGCATTGGAGAAGAGGCGCCCACTTGCCCAACTCCACCCCCGTCCAGGCCACTTCTCAGAGAACCCACTAACAACCATTATAAATGCTACAAGTATTGTGGGACGATGCTCACTTAAAGAGCCCTCCCATCTAGAACCAGGACAGGGGGCCAGTTTGGTAGGCAGGGCTTCCCTGAAGGAGCAGAACTTGGAGCAGTGGAGGGTCTGCAGAGAGCAGGAGGAACCCAGGAGAACCAGGAGTAAGGAGAAACAAGCAGAGCAGAGTAAAGAGAAGACTGAGATTGAGGAGAGGAAGGGGAAGGAAGAGAAGCGAGACAAGGCGAGAATCGAAGAGAAAGACAAAAGGGAGGAGAAAGTGGGAAAGGAGAAAGAGATGGTTACTGTCCTAGAGGGGCTGGTGAAGGAAACCAAACAAGAAAAGTCAGAGAGAAGGGTTAAAGGGAAATTGCAAGAGGATGGGAACATAAAGGAAGATGTAGAAATAATGTTTGAAAAGGTGGAGGATAGAGAAATGAAGATTAAGGATGGAATACAAGAGCAGCATCGACAAGAGTTGGAGGAGGTGGTGGCTAAATCAAAGAAAGAAGAAGTTGACGTGGAGGGAGGAGAAGGAGGCACATTTGGAGATGAAGGGGGGATAGAGAGTTGGGACGTTGTCCTTGACATGGTCAACACATTGTGGGAGGATGGCTGGGAGAAAGGGGGAGCGGGAGGAAGTGGTGATACAGATTCCTTCTCGGGCTCCCTTCAACGTTGGCCTCTTCTCCGGCCCCCAATTGGCTTTGGGGGCTCCCATCCCCCCTCCTCAGCAGCCTCGGAGCTCAGCCTGACAGAGTTGGAAAGGAGAGCCAGGGAGCTGGACTCGGACCTGGAGCACCTAGACCTGTCTCAGCCCCACAGGGACACCCAGGATTTGTACCAATCACTGCTGGAGCCACAGAGGGAACGAACGGACATGTACCAAACACACCCTGGGCCGCAGAGAGAGAAAGTTGCTCTCTTGACAGGTATTAGTTGGATTTTATGTATGTTTGTTTTCATTCTTTCCATATTTCATTCAGGTGCCTGCAATAATACACTGAATTTCTTTAGTTTCATCAGAGTATTATGTTGAAGGAGAACTCTACTGATTTTACTTACAAAGGTCAGTTTATTTGTTATGGAGACTACTACTTTGGAAGAGCTATGTCATGTTTGGAAAAAAGCCCCAGATTATGTCACAACGATGTCATCAGAGTTATCAAAAAATGTACTGTTGGGCCCCATTGAACCCTCCACACCACTTCCCCCAGCTCATGTTCTGCTCTTAAGATTTGTAATGAACCTCAATGCTCCATGGTATAAAGTATTTAAAAAGTGAAGGCATTGAGAAAATGCATGCATGTATAAACATCATAGTCAATCACAGACATAAAAGTAGCAGCAACAAGTCTTCTTTTTGCATTTTTCTATGTACAAAGGCTCAGTCCTTGCCGCAGCAGCCACAGGTTCAACTGTCCTGTGTAATAAAGGCCTAAAAAGAAAATATTTAAAAAGAAAAAGATTTATTAAGTATCATCGGTATGTGTATTAAGATACAGTCTCAATCACATTGCCTTGAAACGTAATTATAGATGGAAGGGTTCAGTGGCTTTTGCTTTGAGTTTGTGAACATCATAGGCTTTGTTTTGTCAGGACTCAAAATCATTTTCACCTCCTAAAAGGTGTGTTGTACAGTATCAAAAGCCTTTTATAACTACCAAAGAGCCTGATACTGTGTAGAAGCAGAGCCGTAAATAACATTATCATCTGCATGGGTTAATGAGTGAATGAGAGTGGTACGAGGACTGAACCCTGGGGCACACCCTTTATTACATTAACCCTCGTGTTGTCTTCCCGTCAACCACGAACACAAACACTTTAGTTGTCCCTATTTCAAGGTTTTTCTGCCTTTTCCAACGTTTGGGTCCTTTTTTTTTTTTTCAAAATTTGTCGTCTTTTTCCAACGTTTTGTCACTTTTTCAATGTTCTTGCCGCTTTTTTGACATTTTTTTCATCGTTTTTGTTGCTTTTCCCAACTTTTTGTCCTGTTTATTTTTATTTTTATTTTTTTTTACATTTTCGCCGCTTATTTCGACATCATTTCGAATATTAAAAACTTTTGAAAACGGGTCAAATTTGACCTAAGGACAACATGAGGGTTAAGAAAGCTAGAGGTGGGGCCTTCTGCCTGGACACACTGTGATCTGTTATCCCACAATATGCTGGATGTGGGGAGGGGAGTTTTGCTTTTGCTTGTCCTACCTCAGCTCTACCCATTCTCCACCATATCTAGATTAGGATTTGTTGTCACTTTTCTATTCCTGCAGAAAGGCCTTAGCTAAAAAACAGCTACTAGGCAAACACTGCTCTACTGGCTATGATCAAATATCCAAAGGCTTGAACAGGAGGGTAATGAACGGTATAATGTTTTAATTGGATTCACTATTTATCATGTTTAATTGTGTTAAAACTGTGCTCTATTTACCAGGAATGGGGAACAGATCCCAGGTCAGTTTGGAGCTCAGTGCTATGGCCTCACCAGCTACAGACACAGATAGACCTCCTGTTGACTGGTCAACCAAATCTGCTGGGACTTCCACTGTTGGCAATAGGTAAGTAGGTAGGTAAGTAAGATGGTACACATGGTCCACATTGAATAGTTTTAGAATGTGGACCATGTGGATTGGGCAGGTTGAAATGGTGCTGTACAACATTTACGATTTGGGGGCTTTTGTTGACAAGATCTATAATGCAACATGTATGGCTTTAATAAGCTTAATATCTCTTTACCTAATAATTTTATCAAATGATCTCATTAAAAGTTAGCTTTCTATGTTTCCCTTCTTTTTTGCAGTATTAAACACCCTACAGTAGTTATAATTGTTCTGGGTAACATTTGTGGTCTGGAACATTTTCAAGCTTTCAAATTAGAGGCATAAAAAAAATCAAAGTGCTCTGTGGGGCTAACGGACAAAAACAAATCAATAGCCTTGATCTGAAATAGTAGGTTACAACAAATGTGATGTCATCTGTGGTAACCATTGGTAGAGAGAGAGAATTAGAAGGCATTGGAGGCACATGAGGATGTAGTCAATTGACTGCTTTGTCTTTTTTCTAGCTCTACTAAGGAGGACAGCTCTCCAGACTCCAACCTTACGCTGGAATCCGACTCCAGTGGCGTCTTCTTGTCCTTATCCAATCAGAGCCAGGAGGAAGCTGGCTCTGACAGCGACCAGCCAATCAGTGGCTCTGACCTAGGCAGTAGCAGCACGTCACTGGAGAAAGATGGGGACGATGGAGGGTTAAAGGAATGGGGGAGGGAGGAGAGTGCAGAGCTACAGTGGTGCTACCCATCACTCCTCGACACCTCCTTGCATGAAGACAAAGAAGGAGATAGCGGAAGAGAGAAAGCAGGGCATGGAAAGATGGGGAGAGATGAAGAGAGAGGGAAAGATGAGAATGGAAGGTGGGTTGGTAAGATAGGTTCTGTTTCAACAACTAAGACCCCACTTGACCATGCAGATAAGGAGGGCTCCACAGCTTTAAATGCCCCACAAAGTGAAGAGATACCACCCAGGAAAAAAGTGACCATCATGGGAAGTGACTTTCCTCTTCCTCTGTCTCCCTCAAAACAACCAATCAAACACCTTCTAGATCCAAATCAGAAGCCAATCAGAAGCTCAGGCCTGGACTGTGGTGATTTAGATCCCTTTGTCCAATCGGACAGCTTTGTTTACCTTGCCGTGTCTGCAAGACCTGCCTCCCAGGGTGAAGTCACCACACTGACAGAAGTTCCCACCCAATATATAAAACAAGACAGTGTACAGCAACATTCAGATAGCATGAAAACACACTTGGACCAGTCAAATACAGAATGGATCGCTAAGCCAACTCATTTTGCCCCACAAAAACCAGAGGAAGGAGACTTTCTGTGCACTGACAGCTTTGTCTACCTGGCTGCTCCAGCCTGCCACCTACTGGGCCCTGCAGGAACTGCACCCTACAGCGGCAGGTATGCATATTTTTTGTGTTCGCTGTAGCTGTAGTGCATTCCATTGTCTGTAATTCAGTAAGGGGGCAGAGAAAAAACTATAACAGCATTTCAAAGCAATTTTGTTTATTTTGCTCCATTCATCCATCTATCCATCCATCCATTCATCCATTCATCCATTCATCCATCCATCCATCCATCCATTTTCTGCTCCGCTTATCCTAGTCCTGGTTGCAGTGTCAGTCAGCTAAGTAAGGTAGCCCAGACATCTTTCTCTCTAGCCATGTCATCCAGCTCTCCCTGAGGGATACCGAAAAGGTTCCAGACCAGATGGGATCTGTGATCCCTCCAGTGTGTTCTGGGTAGGGCTGGGAGATATGGAGAAAATCAGATATCACAATATTCTTGACCAAATACTTGGATATCGATATTACATCAATATTCTAGGGTTGACAATTGGTGCTTTCACAAATTATTTTCACAATGAGATTTCCGATGAACAATCTCAGTAATGTGGATATAATGACTAAGTGGGTAAATGCAAATAATAGAACAGCTAGAACAGTCTGGTAAATTCAGAAAATGACATCACTTTAATGCAGCCTTTAAAATCAGGAAAAGACAACACTTATGCCGTATTAGATATTACAATATCCAAAGTCTAAGACGATATCTTGTCTAATATCGATATATTGCCCAGCCCTAGTTCTGGGTCCTCTAGAGGGTCTCCTCCTAGCTGGTTGTGCCTGGAACACCTTCACAGGAGGCATCCTAATCAAATACCAACACCACCTCAACTGGCTCCTTTCGACACATGTAGACTGCAGGGGCCAGGGATTAATCCACGGACCTCCTGAATGGTAGACGACCGCTCTACGCCCTGAGCCACAGTTGCCTAGTGTACCATTCATATACATATAAGAATGAAGTTACTGGAGAAATATTTGGAATTGTTTTAATTAAAGATTGGTGATGGTTGTGGCTGTAGATACCAGTGATTACTTTGGTCACTGAAATTCAATATTTATGTAGTTTAATATTTTACTCTTTTTATTCTGTTTGTTGTGCTTTTCCAGGGAGTCAGACTCAGAGAGTTCCGGATCTGGCGCTGTTGATCTGTCAGTACTGGGCTGTGGCTCGGTGGCAGGGGATAGCGACTGGGACTCAGACCTGTCCGACTCCGATCCCAGTCGCTCCTCCAGAATATCTGCTGCTGCTAATAAATCTGCCGGCGTATCACGACCCAAGCGGCTGCCTGCTGAACCAGGCTGGGACTTGTTTGGAGAAACCACCGAACCTGAAGTGCTGAGTGAGCTCTTCACAGAACAGGACAAAAACAACAATGGCATAGCAAGGAAGGTTACCGGGGTTACCACCAGCCTGGCTGATACACCAGCTATTCCCATGGCAACTCAGCATGTCACTGCGCCAGTGAAACGGGTAGAATCAGTAGATCAGTCGTCAACAACAAAGAAGGTGACATGGCAGTTTAAACCAGCCCAGAGGTCAGTCTGCACAGGAAGCAGGAAGGATAAAGAGAAGGAAGGGACATCATCATTGGTAAGGTTTACAGAACTTGAAGGAGGCGATTCCCATAGATCCTCCCCTTCATCTTCATCGTCTTCATCATCCTCACCATCGTCATCGTCTTCTGGTTGATTTGTGAAGGAAATGTTTTTTGTTCAATCGTTTGAGAGGAGGCTTTATTGCTGAAGCTGGGTTTGTTTCCAAAAGATAGAAAAGGTTTTCAACTTGTTCTGTAGAAACTGATGGCTAGAACAACTGCATATTTTTTTGCCTGTACATTTTTTATTTTGCATTTAGCTGCTGCCATTGCCTTCTTATGACCTTCTAAAGGCTGCATAAAAGACTAGGTAATTGTTGCATTTTCTTGGACTACTCTACACAATATACTATTTAATCAATTTAAGTTTGAGATAGTGTGAGACTCAGGCTAAACAGAAACCTTCAGGTTGAGATTGCGTGGAAATATGGCCTGATAGAACATGTAGGTAAGTCATTCCTAATGGATTTTATCAACAGTCAAAGTTTGACACATGCTTGATTTATTAGTTACACATTACTCTATCTCTAAACAAGAAATAGGAATAGTACTGTGGGTTTTTTATTCTATTGAATGTACTGTACAGGATATACACAACTATAAGTAAAAACAAAATTCACATATGAGGCATTCTCAGTGGTTTGGCTTGGTCACCTGTATTTAAACATTATTACAATGTTGGAATTTAGTTACAATAACACATACAAATGATTACAGTTGGAGAAAAGAATTTCTGTCTAACAATCTAACAAAAGATCTAACAATGTAAATGTGTCTCAGGTCTTATATCAAATTACACTTCCTTCCCCTATGTAATGCCTCACTCCAACACCTGCCCTTACTACTTCATATATATGCTTTTAAAACTGACTTTTAGAAAGCGACTGAGGTCGAACTTTACAGTGTACAATGTATTTTATAATCACATCCAACTTTACAGTGTATTTACCAGTGTGTCAATAATATATTTTGAAACATTGAGATAATTATAGAGCGATATATACAGTATATATGTGTGTCTGTGTGTGTGTGTGTGTGTGTGTGTGTGTGTGTGTGTGTGTGTGTGCAGACATGAACAAATAATGGAAGGATTTAGTAATAACATTTAATTTAAATGTTTTATTTATAAATTAAATTGAAATTGTCAATGTTAAAATTGGGCAATATGCTTACGGATTCATGCTATATTCTATGTTTCAGATGTGGAAAGTGTTGCCTGAGTGATGTGTATAATAATGGCTGAGTTTAATTTTATTTTATACAACCAAATACTAATTGTAAATGCAGTCTTACACTCATTTAGAGGTTCTATGTGTAACAATTTTAAACATCAATGTATTATCAGGTAGCTCGGTATAATTGCCATAAACAATGAGACATGATAGATAGCCTTTGTCTCACACCAGTGGTAGTTTTAGTGCTAGGGACTTCATTGCCGTGGCATCTTGGGCTTTACTGAAGAGGATTAACATGTTGGAGATGATTTGCCTCTCACTCTCCTCCACCAATTGAGAGCAAATTTGACAGTTTTAGCTCTGTTTGCATTGAAAGTGAAGCAATCCAGAAGATTTTCATCCAAATCCATGTCAGTAGCACACAATGTAAAATGCAGTGTGGAGACCTGTAGAGCTGCCAATCATCCCAGCAGTGGTTCTGTTGTTGACTAATTATACTAACGTTTCAAAATGAATGTGGTAATCATTTACTGATGTTAACAATTACACATGTAGCACCTTTAAAAGAGCGCACAGTGCTAGCAGGTTTATCCTATTACAAATGTGACAAAGAGAGCGCGGAAGGTTGACAAATCATTGTTACTTACCCAATAATAATTAGCATCACAATATGATGTGGCTATGAAAGGATGTGTGGTAAATTATGTCCTGGCAGGCAAATGTTTCCTCAGCAGGTGCACTTGTGCTTTTTTAAATATGTACTTGAATTTCAAATTGGGCAGTGGGAGGTAACTTTGTAAATTTGTCTTTGTGTTATCAGTGTTGAACGTAATGGCACTAGATTTTGGAAGTTGAATCTATTGTGGGGATGCTGCAGCCATATTTTTTTGATTTGATTGCGATTGATGCCGTAACATTGGTGTTTTTTTGTTTTAGGTTTTTCTGCAAACTGAGAACTGTTGCTTTGTGCAGATTTAACTGCCATTATGAACAATGAAATGCTCCGCCAGTCCCTATTCTTAATGATGTTGCTCTGTGTGAACCAACAGGATTTGGCAGAGCTCTAAATGCACCTGTCTGGTTTAGTGATAGATTTATTATTTATTATTTTATATTTTCTGGTGTTTTCAAGCACATATTTACAAGTACATCCATGGAGGAATTACGTACTTCGTTAGCATTGATCCGTATTTTTAAAGCTGCAAGATTGTGGGGATGTCTTAGGAAGTGAATGTGTTACCAGCGATTGAACTAATGACTATTGAAGGTTTGAAATGACCACAACCTCTGACTACTTGTTATTTTCTAAACCATGTCAAAATGCATTGAATGTACATTTGTTGAGATTGTTATGACACCTTATAGCACCCCAAATCCCTGTTGAAGGTCAGCAGTTTCAAAACATTAAAAGTGATCTGTGAGGCCATTTTGGCAGGCCGGATTAACCTGTAACGGCACAGATTTGCTGATGTTACATTGTTACCTATTACACTCCCATGGCAGGAGAAACCAACCAGTACCCATGTGGTTTAGGTTTGTCCTTTGCTTTTTTGTGTGTGTCAGTTTGTGGTAATTTGATTAAACACAAAATTATGTAGGAATATTGACCATATAAACACAATAGGGTGGTATTAGCCTCCGCAAAATCCGTTAATTGTGGAATGTACAACTTGCAATGCTGGGTTACTTGAAAGCTGTTATCAATAACTTATTACTTACTGAAAATGTAATTGCATCACTTTACAATTTTTTCAGCAGGAAAAGTTATGTTAGCCTACATTACTTGTTTACTTTGGTTACCCTGCCCAACTCTATCGAAGGTGCCTTTCAACAACTCCAAATTCTCCACACCCAGACCGTTCTCATTGCCTGGTTGTCAAATACCGACGCTTTGTCACAATCTTTGTCAGTACCAGTTGTTCAATAACTTAAATGATTAATGTTTAGCCTTGCTTTTTTGGTTTGAATATTATGAAATACAGTTCCTGTACATCAGAATTTCTGCCACTGGTGTTGCTAGGCAATGTTTGGAGAAACAAAAAGGAGCAAGTTTTACAAGGTCGGGTGAAGACTTTTAAAATTTGTACAAGTTTTGAAATTAGAAGAGAAAGGAATTTCACTGGTTGCTTTAAGCCTTGTCTTAAACATACGTAATTGACAACATCAGAGAATAGGGCTATCGCTAACGTTATGTAGCTCTCTCGCTCTTTCCCTTACACAGGCTGCGTCTCTCTCCTTCTGTCATGGACACACATAGCCTACTCGTTTGATCTCTATCACTGTCTCTTACCTTTTCCATGTCTCTTTTTTTCCTTTTTTTGTTGCAGTTTTGCTCACATGTCCTCTCTCCTTTCGCCTGCAGCTGTCCCTCAGACCTACAGGCTGTTAGCTTAACCAAAGCTAACGATACTGTTTTTAAAAGTCCTCTCTTTCCTCCACCTACAGTGCCATTGGTTGATTTGATATTCCAGAATCACATACACATCCAAAAATGTAATCTGCTGGGTTATTTATCTGTATATTTCGTTGGTTATACATCTAACAACAGCTCTAAGCTCTTAAGCTAAACCTTTCAACTAGACTTCACTACAGGTGTACTACTTTAAAATGGCAACAAACAGGTTATGCTGTTTACCGGTTATACTGTACGGTTATTAAAAGTTGATCTACATTATTATTATTATTAAAGGTTTATTTAGATAGGGACAGATCCAAAAAACATAGATAAGCTTTAACAGTCATCTGATGTAGCCTATGTATCATAGTGCTTTTAGCCGAAGCTAATTCACGACACTTGTTCCTAGTAGAGCTTTTGGTTAAAAATAAAAATACAGATTTACATTATTAAAAATAAGACAAAGATGAAATAAAATGGAATGAAATGAAAAAGTAAAGAAAGTATACAGAGAAAGCAATGTAAAACCTAAATATGAAAGCAAGATTGTTCCCGAATTAGCCACAATTTGGTATTTTTTTCTCCCAATCGGAATCAAGAATTCTCAGTGGCCATGGTATAAACTAATATTATAATAATAATAATAATAATAATAAAAAGAAATTGGGGTCACAAAGTAAATTCATAAGTAAGTGCATGTCTTATTTGATGTGGTGCCAACGAATAATTAATCAAATTACCAAAGACCTTTGACACACAGTGAACCTGGAACATTTGGGGCCTCGGGTCATGTTCAAGCTTTGTTTAATATTTTGCATTTTGTTATCTATGAGTGCATTATTAAATTCAGGGAGTGTATCTTTTAGAACCATGACAGAATTAGCTCTTATTTGGAGGTGGCCGAGCTCATGTTGTGATATTGCACATAGTTTGGACACATTCCACTCACATTTCACATATGAGCAATATAAAGGCATGGAGCGGGTGTATGTGTTATGACTATGGGAGACATCATTTTCAATGATGCGATCTCCTTTTTATTCTGTATGAAAAATTGCATTGTAACTAGGGCTGCACAATAAGAGGAAAATATCTAATTGTAATTATTTTTGACTGATATTTGATTGCGATTCACGATATTGGAGGCAATGATCATTTTTGTATCATTTGCATTTTCATTGAAAAATATTAAAATTAAAATGATTATAGTGTGATGTTTGCGAGGATTTAGTCTGTTGGATACAATTTGTAGGCTGGGACGTCTCTGAAGCACCACAATACTTAATTCGGAATGGTTTGACACATATTTTGCCTTTAACAAATATTGTGCCCCGATTTGGATATTGAACTAGTCCACATTGCTATATTAATTATGCAGCCCTAATTGGAAGAAGGCCATATAGATCAAGTTTAGAGCCAGTTTCCCCCTATATGCTCCACAGTTGGGCTCCAGGCAATTTCTTGGTGGTTCTCTGCCAGCTCTGACATGTCATGTATGGAGAGCTGTGCTGTTTATTTGAAGCTGACTGCTTTTTGCTGTTGAAATGGGACAAGGCCATGGCATTATTAAAACTACCTGGACAAACTGTCTGGTGTTCCCCACTGCCTATTGCGTCACACCAACCCTACATTCTGGCTGAGGTGTCATGACACTATTAATTAAATCTAACCTGTGGGGGGGGGTTTCTCTATTAAACAGTTGGCACTATGCTGTGTAACACTTGAAAACCTGGTTTCTATTGGAATAATGATATTTTTTCTAACCTTGCAGCTTTACTGTCTGCTGGATAGTTTGTCTTAATAACTAAACTTTAAAGCTTACACATCGGACCAAAGGAGAGGATGGGCCAGATAGTTATATGTACAATTTTTTTATCAATGAAACAATCTTTGATTTGCGCTCGCTTTAAACTGTGGCAAGGCATCTAGTTTCACTGTGATATATTAAGGATAAATTACTTTACATCTTCACTGACTTTTGTAAAATTCAGTAATATCAGGCCATACGCGTCATAATAACAAAAATAATAATACTTTGCTGTTCATGTTAATGCTGATCCCTGTTAAAGCTTATTGGTGATTAAGAACTAAGACCTGAGAGGACTTCTTAGTGGACAAAGATGACTTATGTAAAATCTTATTGTGTACTGTATTCCCAAGCCTTGTTGAAATGCATTAATGTACAAATAAAGACTAAACTTGATGGTGAAACGTGACTCACTTTGGCCTGTTTGGTGTCTGTCTCAGCTGTCAATTGAAGGATTAAGTAAAGAAAAAAAGGAATTTCTTCTTTTTTAAGGTAGTTATTTCACTGATATCAAAGGCATTTCTCTGTTTAATCACTCATCACTGGGAAAAACTTCACTGCACCGCTTCAGTGACACTCAACTTAATTGCCAAAACGTGGTTACACAAATTCTATTACTGCATTTTCTCCATAACACACACACACACACACACACACACACACACACACACACACCCTGCGGTGCCATCTGTGTATTAAATAGTACATGGTGTATGAGGAATTGTGTTGTGTCAGTAATGTAGGTCTGTCCATCTATTTAAAGCTGATTAATTAGAGCACTTTGAATAAGGCCAGAGAGAGGGAGAGAGAGAAAGAGGGAGAGGGAGAGACCACCATTATGAATAGTTAATCTATGTGCCAGTTCCTCAGCCACCACAGGGACTGTGGTGATTTATTGAGCCAGATGACACAGTCTGTTTGTGACACAGTCTGTAAAAATATGTGGTCAGATTTACTGTAATTCTTGAACTAATTTGATCAAACTTTACAGGATCAGTGCACTCTGACAAATATGGGAGACTGAATTCAGACAAATGTTCTGGTTAAAAATAAATGCACAAGCTGTTGTATTTTATTATGTGTCACTCTCTTTACACTAAGGTGGCAATAAGTCTACATAACAAAACAACCATAAAATGTCTGCAGGGACTGATGTGGTTGTTCATCTATAGAAGCTGTAAGTGGAGGTCATGAACAGGCTGAGGTGTTTCGGATGAACTTTGATCTTTTTGTTACTCATCTTTCTAAAAAAAAAAAAAATTAATCAGCAGGGAAAGTTTACATATTTACTCAGTTCGGTTTCAGGCTTATTCATGCCAAACTCCCCACTGCCTGGAGATTATGTCAATCTGATAATCACACCCACTCTGCACAGTGATTGGCCAGGTGTGTGGAGGTGTGAAATGGGCAAGGTTTGAATTCACATTTGTACGATTCATTGCATCGAGACGCAGAAACAAAGAGTTCTAGGAAAGAGATCAGCGAGGCAGTGGAATGCAGCCGGTTGGAGGCGATGACAGCCTTCAAGTGTGACCATACTAACCCTTTGCGGATACACCTTTTAACATTTTTTAAAGCGGCTATAAACAATATTTTTCAAATGTATCAAATGAAAATGTGAAAACAATGTGAAAGAGATTGCTCCTAGTGATGAACCTACAGAGCATTATCAGCTGAATCGGCAGCTCCTCTCGGCTCCTCTTTATAGTGACTTTTAGCTCATTGTTGCTGTCTGGCACTCAACTTTACTGTTCTGGTTCACTGTCACTGCTCTCATAGTGTTGTTTTTGGCCGCAGCAGGTAGCTGTTTTCAGTGAAAAAGCACTAAAAACTCACTGTACACTACCTGCTCAGCACCAAACAGCAGACATACAGTTAAAGACTAGCTGGTGAACATAGTGGAGCATTTAGCAGCTAAAGAGCCCTCAGGAGTTGGTAGAGACCAAAACCAGAGCTAAAAGAGAGTGAATATTACATTCTCAAGGTGAACAGAAACATGACTTTAAATGCTGATGTTGCGCTATAACTGCTGGATGTGTAGGCCTAGATAACCAACTGTTTGCTACCAAGTTCGCCTTGTAAATTTAAAAGCTGCCCATGTCAGGGGCGATGACCAAGGGGGCCAATCATATTTCAGGGGGGGAAATATCTAGCCCCACCCCTGGCCCATGTTAAAATGTAAAGTGCAGCACGTGTCTGGTTGCAGACATGGCGAGCCCTGACGCCAGGGGAAACTACGGCGACCATAAACCTAGCTTGAGCCACGCTGCTCACGCAGGCTGTGTGGCTGCTCTAACCCAGGGGTCTTCAACGTTATTTAGGCCAGGGACCCCTCAGCTGAAATAGAGGCCGAGTAGGGACCCCCTACTGCATACGGATATTGTATACAATTGAGTTGCATATTAAACTGGGCCAAATAGATGAAAATAAATGGTTATTATTTATTCATCATGTTTTAACATTAAACATACCATACATCTACCTTCATGGTTGAATGCACTTAATGGAAGTCGCTTTGGATAAAAGCATCAGCTAAATGTAATACATGTGGAAGGCACAGTTGATCCTTAAGCTTAACTGTACGGCTACCATAGTAGCTACCTTACCTATAGTATGCTTATCTTCAATGTGTAAATATATATTTTTTTTCACAAATAGGCCAGTTGCTATTAATATGTTGGATTCATATTAATGTATATTTTCAGACATGATATTTTATTTAAAAAAATAAATTAAAAAACACAATGTGGCGGCCCCCCTGCACTAACTCTGAGGACCCCCTGTTGAAGATCCCTGCTCTAACCTGTTCACAAGGACGCTGAAATGGAAAGCAGGAAGTTCTGTGACACACTTGGGCTGGCCTGTCAAAGTCGACGAGAATGACATGGGGCTATTTACATGTCACTGCAAATTATATTTAATGTCACTGCAAATCATCCATTGGTTGTGTAAGTGGGAGGAGGGGGAGGAGGGGGATGCGATCACTGCAGTTGCCACATTTTAAGACATTGCCGTGGAGTGAAGTTTGTCAGCTCTCTGGGGCCTTCCGAAGGGCCTGGGGCCCTAGCAGTTGCCTGCCTTGCCAGTTCACAAGCCGTTTGACTGGAAAACATAGTCCTGTGTGGGTACTTTTTTTTGTTTTGTTTGTGGAACTTATAGTTGTTAAAAGTTATCAGATTAGATTCAACTTTGTCATTGCACAGAGTAAATGCAATTTAACATCTAACCAGAAGTGCAAAAAGCAGTAAAGTGTAGAGTAATGTAAGGAGTATATACAGAATTACTGTTCATTCTGAAGTATTCATATGTAGAACAAATATAGAAGGTGGAATAAGCCAAGTGCTGGACCTCCTCCGTGTAGGTCGACTCATCGTTATTGTTGAGGATGGAGACCAGCCACTTGTTGTCTGCAAACTTGATAATGGTTGTCGTTGGTGAATGGATGTGCATGTGATTCCCTAAGCTATCTCCATGACAACTGAGCAAACTCCATTCACTGAGGAAGGTCAAGATATGTGGCTGAAAGCTTATGAAACCTTAGCACCTTGTGTTGAGATTATTTTGATCAAACTCAAGAGCACACAGGTTTCACAGGCTTCTCAGATGGTTCTGGGTTAACAAACCATGTGGCAAGTCAGGATATACAGCCCCATCAATCTTGACCAATAAGGATAGGCAGCCTGTATTACAGTCATTGTGGGTGAAAGAAACCAACGATGACCAACATCCTTCCTATTAGGTTTAGTGCCGTTTAGCAATATCACGCTACTTCCACAGTCATTTGTAGGCAGCGAACACTTGTAAACAAATGACTGATGCTGTAGTTTTTCTGGAGAGGACAGTCTCACTGCAGATCTGCTCGTGTTCTGTTCATCAAACCAGAACAGAACAACACTTAGCTCACACCAGGTGCTTCTTGGCTTGGTCTGAGCAGGTGGGTGGCTGCACCTTGCTGCCTGATTATCCAGGGCAGGTTTGCTGAGCATTAAGGTCCTTGTCTTGTGTTCACATGCAGTCATATTCATGGTTATTTATCACAATATCAAATGGGAACAGATGAGCATAAAAAAAAATGTGCCAATTAAAATTGCCACAGCACCACCATGTAGAGTCATCTTGATCTTTATCTTCCCACTGACTTCCCACTGGTTTGCGTAACTGCAGTCAACCATTAACACAATGTCCACATTTAAACTCGCCTACTGCAGGGAAACCCGTCAAATAATTGAGTTTAGCCCATTGCTGCTCTTTTCACTGTGGCCTTATGTCTTCATTCTTTCAGTGATCACAGTATTAATGTTAACAGAAGTGCAGAACATACTCTGTCCATCAGTGTCTCTCTCTGCCTCTCTCTCTCTCTCTCTCTCTGTTACAGCAAGTCCCTATACTGTACTTCACATTGTTGCTGTGTATTTCACTTTGTGGGCATGTGTGTGGGTGGCTACTGGCGTTTTGTTGTTGTCTGTGTGTGTGTGTGTGTGTGTGTGTGTGTGTGTGTGTGTGTGTTGTTCTGTGTGGCTAGCTGTTTGTATGCACTGCATGTGTGAAGCGAGGAGAACGAAAGGAGCTGCTGAATCTCAACAGAATCACACACACACACACACAAACACACACACACACACACACACACACACAAATATAAAATGGAAGGCATAAAATGGAAGGCATCAGGATTCAAGGTTGTATCTCAGGCTGCATGGTAAAGAGCCATAGATGGCCTGTAGTTGCCAGGAAGGAACGATGAAAAAGTAAACCTTACATATTTTGAAATCTTTATGCCAGTGGCGGGCCGTGTATTTTACACCCGGGCCTTCAGTACTATCCTACAGCAATTAAAACACCTTTGAATACCATCACCATGGCACTAGGACATTACCATGTGGAATAAAGTGATTTAACACAAGGTTCAACACCTTGAGAGTTTCAATACACTATTCCAGAGACATTAATACATGGTGACTGAAGCCATCACTTTATACAATTTTCTGATTCTGACAATCTCTTGGCCAGCAGAGATGCCTGGCTGGCCCTGACAGCCCACCTCTGCTAGATGCTAGCTGGATTGATGCTTGCTAGCTGATCATGATGATGAAACTTTACTTAGCACCTAGTCTCGCATTGCCAGACCTATCTTCACAGAGTGTGTCAGGGGGAAAAAAACACTCTGGCTTGTTTGGTTTCAACCAATCACAACCGCCCTGGGCGGCACTAAGCTCAGATGTAGCGATAATGCCCTTGCAAAATAGATAGCGGAGATAGCGGAAGAGGAGGGAATGGGACATCAGGCATGTGAGAGACGTGCCAGATGTCAGGCTTTATACCAGCAATGTACATCCGGTGAGCCAGACTACTTGGCACCCAAAGGTTCAGGAGGTTAAGCTTGTAAAGTCTCACAGGCGAAAAAAAGGTAGCAGAGCAAAAGGTAATTGCTAATTTCTCACAAATTAACAAAAACATCACATTAAACAATATTATTAACGTATAAACAGATTTTCTGTGTTGTAATCTAACGAAGTACAAATACTTCGCTACTGTACTTAAGTAGAATTTTCACGTATATGTACTTTACTTTGTTATTTATATTTCCGGAAACGTTTATTTTTACTCCACTACATTTCCTAAATAAAATATATACTTTTACTCCACTACATTTCCCCTGAGCATCTTAGTAATCAGCCAACCTGCTTGCTGCCCCCTCACAGCGAGGGAGAACTAATCACTCAACAAAATCCTGACTGTTTGCTGTCCTGGTGGAAAGAGCTCCCTATTGACATCAGGATGGCATCTTCCGCCGAAGGCTAAAAACAGATCTCTTCTTCTGACTCTTTCCTCGGATAAAGAAGAAGAAGAGGAAAATATATATATATATATATATATATATATATATATATATATATATATATATATATATATATATTATATATATATATATATATATATATATATATATATTTCTTGATGCTGCACTTTCATATGGCTCTTTGTAGTATTACCTATTTAAAGCTAATGTACTTGCACGCACTTAATTAAGTAGATTTAATATCAGAAAATTACTTTTGATACTTAAGTAAATATAAGATACTTTAAGACTTTTATTTATTTTAAAAGGTGACTTTAACTTTTACCAAAGTCGCTTTGGGGTGAGATACTTGTACTTTTACTGATGTATTGCTTTCAAGTACCTTATACAAGACTATGAATTTTAGGTCAAAGAGAACACAACATTGTTTAACTCTGTGGCTCCTAAACGGTTTCTGAGATGCAGCTTCAGCTTTGGAAGCTGAGCTGGGTTAAAGGGTAACTACCGTTTTTTTCAACCTGGACCTATTTTCCTATGTTTTTGTGTCTAAGTGACTGATGGGAACAACAATCTTTGACATTGGTCCAATATTAAGCAAGATCGCTGCAGTCGGCAGCGGCGAAACAATCTACAATGTAAGTTAATAGGGAAATTGTCCAGCTTGTATTTACCTGTAAAAGTGCTCGTTTTGCCACTGACAGTCTCAGATTAATATTCTGTGTCTGACAACATTATGGAAAGGATCCCTTCAGAGATAAACCTTTAAAACCTCTTTGAGAACTTTCTGTTTAACCAGAAACAGCTCTGAAGTCGCTAGCGCTAAACCCACCAGACTCCATTAAAAAAAACCAATACTTTTAGCCAACATATTTTCACATGTAAATTGGTAAAGTATGTGTTTATTTTAACCAAAACTAGAGTTGTGAGGGTTAGAAAAGTGGAGAGACGACCCAAAACGTCTTTTCATAGTTTTATTTTGTTTCTGTTGACTTTGAATGAAGTGTATTTTACGATGCTAAAAGTACTGTTTATTTACATGGAGTCTGGTGGGTTTAGCGAATGCAATTTCGTAGGTTTTTTATGTTTAAAAAAAAGGATCTTACTCTTTAACAGAAATGGCAACCTCCTTAGAAATCCTTTCCATAATGTTGTCAGACACTTAGAATATTAATCTGAGACTGTCAGTGGCAAAACGAGCACTTTTGTGAAGGTAAATACAAGCTGGACAATTTCCCTATTAACTTACATTGTAGCTTGTTTCGCCGTTGCCGACTGCAGCGATCTTGCTTAATACTGGACCAATATCAAAGATTGTTGTTCCCATCAGTCACTTAGACACAAAAAACATAGGAAAATTGAAAAAAACAGTAGCTACCCTTTAAATTTGACTAAAATAACATTACCATGAACTAATGAACTTAAGTTCAACTTACAAACAGACATTTAAAAAAAAATAGATAAAAGGCTATCCTGCTGTATTGACAATTACCTCAAGAGGAAGATAAACGCTTCTTTATATTTTGGATTTGACTGACATGTTTGCTCGATGACCATCAGTTTTTCTTTTCTTTCCTGTCAAAAGTGTCTTAAGTGTGTATTACATGTCGCATTACTGTTTCAATAAATCTTGCTAAGCTGGATCAGGCCCGCTATTAGGAATTACGGACAGGGGGACACATTTTCAAAGTGGGCCCCTCGTCCACACCCACTCCAGCACCATAGACCTTTGCGTGGTGGGGGGATAGCAAGAGATGAAGTTGTCAAATAGCCAAATAAACAGGGTCTTTGGTATAATCCAAGACCTGCATCCTTTACATTTCATTCCTTAATTACTACAAGGCAGAAGCAGCAACAAAAAATAAACATAGATGATTTAAATGTTTGCCAGTCTGTCTGAGCTGGAGCAGACAGGCTACCTTAAAAAAATGACTGATGAAATGACTGATGAATGATTTTTTCCTCCTGTTTTCTCTGTCAAAGCTACTGAAGAGTGAGTGAGAGAGAAACAGATATAGGCAGGCAGAACGGGATACAAGCACTATAGATGAAGAGGAAGAAAAGCTCAGGAGGTGCCGATTATATAAGACCATCACAAATATCACGGTAAAGACCTGAGAGGGAGTGGGAGCTATTTTAAACCTGGGCTTGAGCTCAGAGAAAGAAGCAGTGTGGGCTGATATATCGGCCATCACAGTAATCTGTGCTCGTGCGTATTGTGTGTGTGTGTGTGTGTGTGTGTGTGTGTGTGTTCCCCTCTGTGCAAAAATCTGGCAGATAGTGGACTGGGACTTTAAAGACATGTTACATCATGCTGACCGGGGCTTTTATCACAGTGAAGAAGTGGTCAAATTATTCCAAAAAATATTTACTGTTATTTCAGGATTTTGCTGAAATTGGACAGTGCTGAACAAATCCAGGCTGAACTGCCCAGGGTCAGTGACATGTATGGTGGTTGGATGTGTGTGTAGTGTGTGTGTGTGTGTGTGTGTGTGTGTGTGTGTGTGTGTGTGTGTGTGTGATGTTGGTAAAGAAAAAATACATATCTTATTGGATGAAGCAGATGATAAAAAATTCCCCTCTGCGCTGTTTTGGACACTGAACCCAACTCAAAGATTGGCTGCCATTTCTTCAAGACTGTCAGGCATAATTTAAAAAAACAGCACTGTTAAAAACTTAATTTTGAACTACCCCAAAATACAATTTTGTATTAATTTATTTATTTTGATTGACCTCATCCCAATATGTGTGACCTATCAACAGGTTCTCACTCCCATCTCGTAAAATACAGACGCTTGGTCAGGTGCCTTTGTCGTTGTTATTGACGCTAAAAGTCTCCTTTAGTGTCATATAACGCGCTTTAACTAAACGCGCTTGGTCGGGACTATTGGGGTCCCTTTTGACGCAGTTATGTTAAGGAAATGGTTGTGGGTGGACTTACGTTTCTGTGACACGCAGGAATAACGGGACGGTTAAAGAACAAAGTGACTTTAGGAAACGTGACAAGCGGGACACATCCTCCTGGATGAAAGTCCTGTGTTTGACCCATCCGCTACTCAAACCAACCTCCCTACGCGAAATTTCGGCCTAACATACTACTCGCTAAACCCCGTGTAGCTGCCTGCTCTCCCCAGTACGTTATACAAACACGCTGAAGGACGCCTTTTTCGTCGCTTCAGACACTGACAGCCACTGACAGCCACTCTCCAAACGTCCGTATTTTACGAGTTCGGAGTGAGAACAGGTTGTATCGGTAAAACTTAAAGCTACATTCATTTGTTTTGGCCACTTGGGGGCACTGCAGGGAGCTGTTGACACAATACTATTATCTTATTATAAAGTTGTATGCTCTACGGTGAACATGTTAGGAAACAGTTGCATATTTACACAGCCAGCATACACAGAGCAACATAACAAAATTGTGTTTCTGAATAAAGCTGCCTCACCTCGTCTTCTGGTCACTTGACAAATGTCATCAAATTTTCACTCTCCTTTTACCTCTGTCCTAAGGGAAATATCTGAAATCCTATTCACACATTTTGCGTCTTGGGCAGATTGGATGTGCCATGTGTAAACCATTATTTTATGGATTGTTGTTAGCAAGCTGGTTAAACTGTTATTGTCATTCCAACATATTAGCACTCCGCACCATTGTGCTACTGTATTTTTATTTACAATTTACAGAAACAAGATTCAAGATTTAAGATTTTTATTTGCCATTCGTGCATACACCAAACAGTCCAGGCACATAGGAGTTCTTGTGCAGGCTCCTTGAGTCCAGCAAAAAGAGTTAATGGTGCACTATGAGTTCCTGCATGGTTTCAGCGCGATTTCATTTTTGTCTCAAATTGTAGGCATCTCTCCTTGATCCACTAGCTGCCTGCCCCCTGAACACACTGTGAAAAAGCCCGG
Organism: Sander lucioperca; assembly: GCF_008315115.2. Classification (NCBI taxonomy): domain Eukaryota; kingdom Metazoa; phylum Chordata; class Actinopteri; order Perciformes; family Percidae; genus Sander; species Sander lucioperca. The sequence continues at coordinate 30,609,517 of NC_050190.1, forward strand.
TCTCTGGAGACAACACAGGGGTCGTAAATGTCAAACAAACACTAGAGGAACAGACTGTGCACCAAAATACAACAAACCACTCCAGCCAATCACCAACAAGATGGTTGTGGGAGGGGGTGGTGGTTAGTGACAGTTAAAGCAGTTACACACCGGGCCGATAATCGGCCTTTGGATAGTCTGGCAGGGTCAGTGACTCGAGTCTGTTCGGTGTGTTCCGTGCCGTCGTCCGTTGGAGGAGCTGTCAGCCTTCATTTCAGCCGACCTGACATGCTCAGTTGGAGACAGGGCAGTCGGGACTCACCTGGAAATGGCAAGCGGGATGACCGTGACTAAGCCTCTCAAAATCTGACGAAAATCTTTTAAACTGACCTTTGTTGATCTGAAATGAAGACAGATTCAGCAACTGCACGGCCTATTTCTCGCTTAAAATGTTTTCAGAAACACGTTTCGGTGAACTATTTTAGTACAATATGAGATCGTATTTTGAATGAGTCGCCAGTAATGGCCGTTCGAAAAATCCAAAATCCGGAAGCAGCAGCCAGAACCATGTGACGCGTTCGTCCAATCAGCTGCCGGTTTTCATTTTTTGGGCAACAATACAGATTAGCGCCACCTGCTGTTATGGAGACGTATTACGTCTCGTCTCTTCGGTGTGTTCCGAGGTATTTTTTTGACCAACTCGGAGAGACTGATCAGTCCAACTGCCTTTCTGCCAACGGTCGGCTGTCTGGTCGGTGTGTAACTGCCTTTAGTCAGTTAGTCATGATAGTTACGGAAACATGGGGGAAGGGGCGAGCTTGCTGTTTTGTTTTAAATTTACTTGGAACGTCAACAGAAGTGAAGTCATGCAGGAACTTACAGACTAAAACAGAAAAATATTATACATAAGGTAAATAAATTAAACTAAAATAAGACAAAAAAAACTTAGATACTACACAAAAGAGTGCAAAAAACATAATAGATTATGAATACTGTAACTGGAGTATGAGTACTACTGTTAACCAGGAGGAGAAAGAGTACAAGTAATAAATATATACAGGTTATTAACACTATCCTAAGGGTAATGGGTCTGTGACAACTATGGGGAATATTGCATTTGTCACGAGAATAAATATTGCAAATATTGCACAGTAGTATTTCAATGTATAGACATTGTTTGATGTTGTTCATTGTTATATATTGCAAGTCAATAAAGAAATGGGTCAAAACTTCCACAGAAATGTGCAGGTTCATTGAGGGCTGTGATCATCTGTCGCCTTGGTATGGCACTATGAGTGATAGTTCATTAGTACTACTGTAAAAGGTAAGGTAAGGTACATGCCTTTGGTGTGGGAGATCTGGGTTCGATTCCCACTGCGATACATCAACCAATGTGTCCCTGAGCAAGACACTTAACCCCTAGTTGCTCCAGAGGTGTGCGACCTCTGACATATATAGCAATTGTAAGTCACTTTGGATAAAAGCGTCAGCTAAATGACATGTAACGTAACGTAATATCAACTTGTATCAAATGTACTGTCATTGATTAAAGACAAAACAGATGGAAAAAAAAAAAACGTACAAAATGTTTAAACAGGAAATTAAATTGAGAGATTGAAAAATAAATGATACCAAAAATACTTTTACTCTATATCACAGCCATCACAACTCTAAACATTCAATTACAGAAATAGGACTTCATCATGCTGAATGATTATCTTGCCTGTTTTGCACTGCATTTGCACTTTTCCAGTACTGTGATCTTTTAAAAAAGAAAAATATTTTTTTTTGGTGTGAGAGTACAGCGTGGGTAAGGGTATGAATGTATACTACTATGCACTAGAAGCACCTGTCCCATTATGTGTATGTGAGGGTATGGTTTGTGGAAGGCTATGGCGGGTGCGTATGAATGTATACTTCTAGGCACCAGAAGGAGTAGCACTTAAATTTTGTTGTGACAATGTTTTACAATGACAAATAAATGATTCTGATTCTGACATGGACAGTAGTCTACAGTAGGAAGACTTTCCAACTGAGTGAGCCTTTCATTTGGACTCAACTATCAGATTGTGGACTACAGCACACTCTAGTGGTGTTACATTAGAGTTCAATTTAGACCGAAGAAAACTACTTTTGATGCTCAAAAGTTAAAACAAAATGCTTTAAATATCATAATTCAAGGGAACTGCTGTTTTTTGTAGTATTTAATGCAAAGAAGAGGTGTAATTTGCCTGCTCCTGAAGATATAAACTATTTTATACCTTTTATGGTTTGGTATAGGAAGATGTGTTTCTGAAAACATGGAGGCAGCATGGAGAGAAAGTTCATTTATATACATAACTGTTAACTAGGGTTATAAAAAACTAGTTAGTTTAAAAACTAACGAGTTATAGAAAAAAAAACAATGGCACCCCCCTTACAGTTGTTATAAAGGGTGACATTAGTTTAGTTTATTTTGAACATGTTAAAAAATAAAAAGATAAATAAGAACATGTACATTTCGGTACAGGCCAGAAAACGAAATCAAAATCCTTAGCAAAAATATCTTTTTATTATAGTAACATTATGGTAAATGATTCAAAGGATGTCCATGTTCAAAAAGGAGTAGGAAGAAGTTAAAAAATATTCTGGTCCTACCCCCTTTTTCTATTTTAGTTAAATACACTTAATATACACACATACAGGCATTTATACATAAGCTACATACATGCACATAGGCCTACACATGCATACATACAAACATACACACATATACCTACATATACACTTTTTTCTTCTTCTTTTCCCCAGCTATCCCCTACCAGTGTCCATGTTTAATCTGTCAGCTAAATCAAAAATCATTTCCAAACTAGACAGCCTAATGCATAAGCAGCTAAAGAACAATACAGCCAGTAGCTATAAAACATTATAAAACATTAGCTTCAGAGACCGAAACCGTTCTTTGTCCCAGGCTGTAAACTATGTTAATTCCTGCTAAGAAGTTGGGATTTATGCATATAACTATGCAAGCAGCATATTATGCGCATGGATGTGTAACAACCAGTGACTGATAACAACTCGTGATCCATGCATGTATACAGTAAAGATAGGAATTTATGTAATATTGTAAATGTCTTTATTTTAAATTTTCCAAATCAACACCATGTTTTAAACTATTCCAAATTGAAACTGACATATACTTTGAGTCTCTTAAATTGGTAACAAATAAGAAAGGTATTTTAATAACTGATATCTACTCAAAATTATTTAATTAAAAACTCCTGCTGTCAATATCATTAATGAAGTTTGCAAGTCTGTCACCTCTTTACTTATGTATTTTTCTATTTGTTTGTGTTAATATATATAAATATTATTTGCACTTATTTATGTATAGGTTTATATTTACAGACTGAATATTTGTAAATTGAATTCTAAAAAAAAAATACATTGTATACAGGAAGTGTGACTGCAGTCACGTGACGTGCAACGGCAACACACATTTCAGTATTTTCTTTAGGTGTCCGGCTGTAGAGACGTCCAGCGGTGAGCTCCAGCATGGCTACGGCGTTAGAAGCCTGGTACATGGACAGCTGCGATGAAGAGGACCAGAGAAAGCCGCACAGACTGAACCCAAACCGGCCCGTTTCCCTGGACGACTTGAAAAAGCTCGGGGTTTTTCACTGGAAGGTCCGTGAATTAACGCTAAGAGTTTACAGCCATGTTAGCTGCTGCCTTTAAGTTTCCACATAACAGCTATTGTGTCAGAGTAAATTCACAGTAAACAAACAGTCATTTGTATGCCGAGTAGCTAACGTTAGCTAAAGTCAAAAGTTTGTATTCAACATGTAGGCTAACGTTACTTTGTTAATTTACAGAACGTCTGTAAACACTTAGCTAGTGGGTTAGATAACTGCGACCCTCAGTGGTGGAAGAAGTAGTCAGAGCCTTTACTGAAGTAACGTTACAAGTACTAATACCACCCTGTAAAAATACTCTGTTATAAGTAAAGGTCCCGCATTGAAAATGTTACTTAATAAATAGTAAGTATCATCAGGAAAATGTACTTAAAGGAATACAAGTAAAAGTACTCAATGCAGAAAAATCCTCACATTTTAGAAACTGGAAACGATCAAAACAGTGGAACTGTTTAATGGTCTAATCATTTCAGCTGGACTTGTAGGCCTGTATATTGTAGGGTAGTTTAATTTATAATACAACATCTTATTTTAAAAACTACATGTGTTTTGTGTGCAAAAATCTTAATTTGTAAAGTAACTAAAGCTGTCAGTTGAATGTAGTGGAGTAAAAAGTACAATATTTCTCTCTGAAATGCAGCGAAGTAGAAAGTGGCATGAAAAGAAAGGTACCTGACATTTGTACTTAAGTACAGTACTTGAGTAAATGTACTTAGTTACATTCCACCTCTGCCCTCACCAACTGCAAAATAACAACAAATATGCAGACATTTTTGTTGTGGTCTTAACTGATTGAGTTTATAATGGTTGGGAAAACAAATATTTTGGTATAATAGCCAGTGGCCAAGCATTAGGTTCAAATGACTTCTAGTTTTCCTTCCTGCAGTGCGTTTCATACTGGTAGGTAGCTAAGCCCTATGGTTAACCTAATGGTTATTCTACCACCATATATTATCATTAACGTTACATGAGATCAGAGCTGTAGCAATTCAACATTTTGCTGTACAAATAATTGTCTCAGAAATAATTGCGTTTAACAACATAATTGTCTCTTTCAGGCAAATTAAATTTGTATTTTATTTATTTATTACTTTTTTTAAACCCATTAAAGTTTTAAATTAATTCCAGGATACATCTTTTGGTTAAAGATTATCTTTATAGCTCTCGCTGCCTCAAAAAAGTCAAGAGCATACTCAAAGATCCATCTCACCCCGGACACTCTCTGTTTGATCTGCTGCCCTTTTAAACATGAACAAACAGACTGAAAAAACGTTTTTTTTTTCTTAGAGCCATGATTAAACTTAATGCCTTTTGAGTTTTAGGATGAATCATGCAGTGAATGTCTTGTTTGTGTGGTATGCCTGTGTTTTTGTGTTTTAACTTTCCTTTTTAGACAAATAACCTACCTTTTTATGTATTTTTATAGGGCCTTAAACCTACATTGTTTAATGTTTTTAGTTGATTCTTAGAAAAAAAAACAACTTTATTCTTTCACAAATACGTGCTCATTCATGTGTAATTACTTCCACCAACTAATCAAAGTATTCTCGTAAGCGTAGAATCTGCCATTTAGAATCATTCAGAATACAGACGGGGGAGTCGCTTGAATGACGGCCGCCATGTAGCGCCTCCATCTTTATAATACATTAGCCAAAGAGGGACATACCTCCATCTTTAAAATACATTAGCCAAAGAGGGACATACCTCCATCTTTAAAATACATTAGCAAAAGAGGGACATACCTCCATCTTTAAAATACATTAGCCAAAGAGGGACATACCTCCATCTTTAAAATACATTAGCCAAAGAGGGACATACCTCCATCTTTAAAATACATTAGCCAAAGAGGGACATACCTCCATCTTTAAAATACATTAGCCAAAGAGGGACATACCTCCATCTTTAAAATACATTAGCCAAAGAGGGACATACCTCCATCTTTAAAATACATTAGCCAAAGAGGGACATACCTCCGCATTTCGCCCTCTTACACCTATTGGCACCGTGACGAATGCAAGGGGGAGATTACTCGCCAGGGAAGCGAAAAAGAGAATTAAAACGACAACGCGACAGACAAAGCAACAAGACCAAAGTTAATATTGGAGTGGCTAGAACAGCTGCATGTAAACGATGGAGAGAGCTAATTTCGGGTTCAGCCACCGTAGGCGGAAGGGCTAGAAAGTAATATTCAGTTGGTTGTCATATACAATTTCACCGCTAGATGGGAGAAATTCTTACACAGTGTAGCTTTAAGAGACTTTTTTTTAAATGTATATACATATAGATATTTATTTTACTGCTTTGCACTTAACTGATGTTTTGCACTGAGAGGACTGCATTCAATTTTGTTGTAAATGTACAATGACAATAAAGACTATTCTATATTCTAATATATATCACCGTTATGTGACCCAGATAATGTACTAACACATATACAGCCTATAAAGTTAACAAAGCCTCTTTATTATCATAAAAATATTATTTCTAACTGTACCCTTGTCATTTCTGTTTCTGTGAATGTGTATAGGGTCAAGTGCCAACAACTAACAATTGAAATAATAATACAAATATTTAGTCCGACCAATAATCACTTATATATTTACAATTTGGCATTTCAAAACAAAATCATCAATTACCAGTCATACAGTTCTAAGACCTTAGCTAATGTTAGCAATTAATTGCGATTAAACAAAGAAATGGGGATTATGTAAAAAAAAAAAAAAAAAAAAGACAATTCGACAGTTATGTAATACTTGTTACAGGCTTACATGAGATTCCCAAACGGGCTAACTGCTAGCATGGGAGTTGCTGTTGTGATGTGTAACAAATAATGAAATAACCAAATTGGTTCCACAGATGAGTTAGTTTACTGATCGGAGCTGTTGTCCTGTTGTTGCAGCTGAATGCTGATATCTATGAAACAGACCCAGAGCTGGAGCAGATCCGTAAAGACCAAGGCTACTCCTATATGGATATTATCTCCATTCACAAGGACACACTACCTAACTATGAGGAAAAGGTAACCAAAGCACTGTATGGTAAAAGCTATGCATTTTTTTTATTCTGACAATATCTTCTAATAATCTTTTTTTATTCTGAGAAACTGTCACATTGTTAAAGAAGACTTCTTTTTTTTGGCCTTTATTGACCGGACAGCTGAAGAAATGAAAGGGGTGACATGCAGCAAAGGGCCGCAGGTCGTAGTCGAACCCGGGCCCGCTGCGTCGAGGAGTAAACCTCTATATATGGGCGCCCGCTCTACCAACTGAGCTATCCGGGCGCCCAGAGAAGACTCTTCAAACTGTTGAAACTGAAATAGAGTAAGTTAGATTTTATGAGCTGTGGGAATTATTGTAATGCTTAGTCTCGCTTTGCGAGACCATCCACACGCTGCGGAGCGGAGGAGGGTCTGGCTAGTTCACACAGCATTCCAGGATGGGAGGAAAACGTGCTCTGGTTTATTGGCATTTCTTTTAACCAATTGCAATCGTCATAGGTGGTGCTAATCCCTGCAGAGATCTGAGGAGCAGTTAACCATAGTCCTCATAACTCCACTGGAGTTTAAAATTCCTACACAAAGAAAGTGGAAGGAAATGGACACCTGGGAAAAGACACGTATCCGGCAGAATTTCCTCCGGCACCGGAACAATCACGGTGCCACAGGAGGATGTAGACTATGTAATACTCTACAGTGGTTTATGACGTGTATACAACCATCGTTCTCAGTCAGTGATGAAGAGACGATGACACATTAGGACAGCTAGCTTTTGAATCGGCTGTAAAGTTTTTATAATTCAATGAAGAAACCGCCATTATCCAGGCCTCTTTGTCTTTTTGTGTCTGTACTCTCAGCTCAAGATGTTCTTTGAGGAGCACCTGCACTTGGATGATGAGATCCGCTACATCCTGGACGGCCATGCCTACTTTGACGTCCGGGACAAAGAAGACCGATGGATCCGAATCGCCATGAGCAAGGGGGACCTGATCACCCTGCCGGCCGGCATTTACCACCGCTTCACCCTGGATGAGAATGTACGTAGCATAGATGAATGCAGGGTTTTCGCTGCCAGTGCAAGGGTTAGGTGCAGCACCCGAGCCATTCTGGGCAGCAACTAAGCCAAATTAATGTAACTAAAAGACTTTTCTCAGATCTAATGATTGTAGTTGGACTTCTTTAGCAAGTTACGTATGTCTTTAAGCTTTTTGAGTGTTATTTATTATCTGCTCAAGCCTTTCCAACGTTTTAGACACAGCTATGGTGATTACTGTATAATGGTCCAACATTATGTGGAAAAAGCAACACATTCTCACTCTCCCATCGCGTAAAATACGGACGCTTGGTCATGTGCCTTTGGCGTTTGTTATTCACGCTAAAAGTCTCCTTTAGCGTTGGGACTCTTGACGTCACTTTTGATGCTCTGGGTCGAGACGTACTGACTGACATGCGGCATAAGAACAGGACAGTTAGGTTTAGGAAAAGATGGTGGGTGGTTATAAAATGTATGTTTCTGTGACAAGAATGGGACACGAACCACGGTCTCTTGGGTGAAAGTCCTGTGATGTTTGACCCATCCACCACCCCAGCCAACCACCTTAGGCGGCATTTCGGTCTTTCATACTTCTTGCTACCGTTGTTGCTCTTAATACTACGTCATCGCGCCGCGGTCGCACTGCTGCTCTGCCCGGTGCGTTCCATACAGATGCTGTAGGGTGCTTTTTGCATCGGTATCTGATGCCGAGAGCCACTGCCCAAGCGTCCGTATTTTACAGGTTGGAAAAAGAGATGGAAAACTACCACAAAAGGACACAAACCGACTACAAAGAGACGCCCAATGGCCACAGACACCCAAAACAACCCCAAAGAAAAGAAATGTCCAAAAAGAGACCTAACACGACTTCAAAGAGACACAAAACCCCACATAGAGACACAATCCCACAAAAAGACACAAAATGTATGGGGACATTTAAAAAAAAAAAAAAAATTAATTGTAAAACTTAACATTTTCTTGAGGAGGCCAAATACATGCACCTAAGTCTTCCACAAAGCTAGGCTAACACTGGTATGTAATTTTCATTGATACGAAGCCACAGTAATTTAAAAAACATGCAAGCAGTTAACTGCTTTTTGGCTATCTAGGGAGTTGTAGATGTTCAACACTGATGTTGTGTTAACAATGCACCTGAGCACACTGGATTAGGTGAGATGAAATTGAAACGATGCCTGAGGAGAAATTGGGTCGTTGCCGCAGAAAATAATATTTGAGTAAGACTAAAGCAAATATTGAGAGGACAACCGGCCTGAAGTTTCCAAACAGCAAAATACAAACAAAAAAAGGTGTAGATCTACATTGTTAAATAGTATTTATAGTACCAAACATACGAAATGTAATTATCATTTAGGCCTACATATTAAAAGAATGCACAGAATACATACTTTATGCATTACTATTTCCTCAAAGTTTTGCTGCTTTGGGATTAGGGGTGTCACGATTTCAATTTTTAATCGAAAATCGATCAAATGAGGTTTTCGATTATCAAAATCAAATGCAGGATCGGCAATTCCCACAGGATTTCTTTCTCTCTCCACCCCCGCCTACTTGCGCACGTCCGAAGAAAAAACAAACAGACACAGCTTAGCTAACCACCGACAACTAGCATGCAGCTAAAGACACAGGGTAACGTTAGCTTAGCCTGTAGCTGCGCTTTTCCAGACACCATGGCCACTGCTGGAGTCGGAGATGACGGAGAAACAACAGAACTGGAAAAAAACCCTGCTTCCTTATAGTCACCGATGTAGCAACATTTTGCCTTCCACCGAGTTATGTAAACCAAGCCTGCTGGCTCCGGGACTTCATTGTGCGTTCAGGTGCACTTCGTTAAACTCTTGGTGTAGGGCTGCTCGATTATGGAAAAAATCTGAATCAGAATTAGTTTTTTTTTTTTTATTATTATTTAACACGATTACTCGTTGACTTTTGGAAAGATGTTGCATTTATTGAACTTAAAAAACCGTGAAACAGTTAAACAAAGTTTGAACTGTGAAATGTACCTTCATACTTTTCCTGTTCAACTTTTTGAATCCCCCTTCAGAACACAAGACAAAATAAGAGTTGCAAAATGTAATGTGCAAAAATAATCTTTAATAATAGTTTTCTCAATAACTTTTTTTTTTCTGATCGTCAAAATCAAAATTTCGATTAATTGCAAAGCTCAATCATGGTGCTTTCATGTGAGAAACTCAGACTTTGTAAAGTACCCTTCTGCCATTTAGTGGCTCTTATTGGGCATTGCGTCACTGCTGAAAAAAAAAAAGTTCAAATAAAAAATTTAATCGAATTGTGACCTTAAAAGCGAAAGTCAAATTGAGTTGTGGATTTGCAGAATGGTGACACCCCTATGTGAGATGTGTTACTACTGTTAGCATTGTCATTACTGTTGCCACTGGCATGTGAAGCACTGTTGGTTTTGGCACGTACAATAAGTTTACTTTGACATTGCGACCTAAACTCTGTTGTTTTTCTTTTTAGGCTGTTGCACTAAAAGCCTGAATTCATTTTCTTACTTAAACTACTTAACAGCAGCTAATTCATTAGCGTCCGGCTAGCTAAATTAACTGTTTTTTTGTAAGAAAAGCTAAAAAGCTGGGGTTTTTGCCGTGTAGAACCAAATGATGAATTCTATTTAACATGGGGGAGGCAGAGTTGACAGTCCTTTATCCAGGAGTTTAAAATTCCAACGCAAAGAAAGCGGAAGGTAACAGACATCCGGCCGAAGAGAGTGACATCCGGCGGAATTTCCGGCGGCACCTGAACAATCCCGGAAGTGGAACGTCGTGGATCTAGACTACATTCAGACTGATCTGAACACTGTGTTTGTCTCTACAGAACTACACCAAAGCCATGAGGCTGTTTGTGGGGGAGCCAGTGTGGAAAGCTTACAACCGGCCCGCTGATGACTTTGACGTCCGCCAGAAGTACACGGCTTCTCTGCAGGGATCCTGAGAGACAGCTGTGTGATTCCATATGACCACTACTGACACTACAATCAGAGCCTCTAATGGGATTCTGTAGGTTTACAGTCAAAATGTTGAGAAAAATGTTGTGGATCATTAAAGATCTCCTGTAGCAGAGCAGTCATATTATGCACTAATATGCTTTTTAGTGGCAAATTAAATTACATGTAGACAATATCAGAGATGGAGTTCAGTTTAATTAATTCAAAAGGTATAGGAATTTACAGTTTTTCCTATTTACACCGATACATTTAAGTTACCAGTTAAATTTAGATTCTACAGACGGGCGCCTGAATAGCTCAGTTGGTAGAGCGGGCGCCTATATATAGAGGTTTGCTCCTCGACGCGGCGGGCCCGGGTTTGACTCTGACCTGCGGCCCTTTGCTGCATGTCATTCCCCCCTCTCTCTCCTTTCATGTCTTCAGCTGTCCTGTCAAAGTAAAGGCCTAAAATGGCCAAAAAATAATCCTAAATTTTTTTTTTTGAGATTCTACAGACAAAATTTTATCAGATAATTAAATCTTGTACACTGTCAAAAACTACCCAACAACAGATAAAGTATTTAATAGGGATGTCCAGATCCGATCACGTGGTTTCAGACTCAATCGGAATCGGATGTTACCTCCTGATCAGGACTGGGATATATATGTATATATATTCTCATCATTTTTTAACACATCTATAGTTATGCGGTGGCACAGAGTTAGACCCTTTTGACTCCACACAGAAACAGCAACGCGTGCGGCATGACATCACTTTGTTGCAGAGACGCTATTGGTTAAATGCCGGCAAAGTAGAACACGGAAGCAGCTTGAAGCAGAAAGCGCGAGTATGTCTGCGGTCTGGAGGTATTATAAAGTTGAATTATTATAGAAGTATCGGATCGGGACTCGGTATCGGTAGATACTCAAAATCAAATGACTCTGACTCGGACTCGAGGGCAAAAAAACCTGATCGGGACATCCCTAGTATTTAACATTAGAACATCAACAAGCTACATTAAAATGTTGCCTAATGCATCAAGAATAATGATGCAATAACATAGCATATACCGTACACACAATCACATATGTAACATGTTGAAGGGGCAATTCTGCACGAGTACTTCCACTTTTGAGAAGATCAGTTTGAACTTAAGTAAAAGTTTAAGTGTAGGACTCAGACTTGTAATGGAGCATCACATACTTATGGTCTAAATACTTTTTTCACGACCGGACAATCTGTAGTGCCCAGGGTTTCCCCCAGAAAAGTTGTTCAGCCAGGTGGCAAGTGTCTTTTTTTCTGACGAGGGCCCGGCTGGGGCCAATCACAGACTGATGGCAGCATTTATGTAGAGCCAAATAGTTTCTGTGGTAACAGAATCATGGATGGAATTGCGAAATTGAGAATAAAAAAAATAAATTTAGATTTACAGATTAACAGATTTCAGAGGGCTCTACATTAAGTCAGTGCTAAAAGCTAACTGGAGATTTGAAAGTATGACTACGTCTAAGTTGCCAACCGAGCCACCCCACTGTCACTAGTTTAAAAACATCTTAAAAATACATTTTAATTTTTTTTTTCCCCCAGTGGCTTAGGCCTGGTTGGGGGGGCAACTTAGGCCCGGTGGTCCACCAGGCTTGCTATACACTGGGGGAAAGCCTGCGCCTTGTTCTCTTAAATTGGTTGTGTTTGGTACCATCAGATTTACACTCAACAGCATGTTGAAATCTACAACTAATTCATAGTATTTTCTAATTTCATATTCAAATCTGAAATTAGAAATGTAACTTGATGTACCTGTCTGTGCTAATGAGCTGGAATGTCTGACAGATTCATATACATTTCTTGTTGTATGGGACATAAAGCTGCTGCTATTTTCAATCAGTGTTTTGGTTTTTTTTTATTATTATCTTTTGCATTAAGCTAGACAAGTTGATTTAAAATAATTTTTATTTAGGATAAAACAAATTTTAATATACATAAATATGATCAACACAATATGTAAACAGTGATAATTAAAGATCCACCAGCACAAATCAATAAAAGATTTAACAAGATAATCATTTTTTGATATAATCACAAGCAGAAAAAAAAAAAAAAAAACAGCTTCTCCGATATGTACAATTTTAGATTCCTAATATTTTACAGCTTTGGACAGGATACGATGCAATCTGAAGGGCTTATCTATTTTTAACTGCATGAGTTAATAAACCTGGCAGCTGAAATGGAGTGGTCTTTGACTGTCAATCCAGTATTCCAGGTTGTCAGACCTCAGTGGTAGTTTATTAGTCTTTAAGCATGCTGAAGCTCAGGATAATGCCCGTGTCAAGACCCACATTATGAGCCTGTAACTCACTTAAAACCAACGCCAGTCTGTAGTGCTATGTACATCTATGTTGTGAGGTCTCCCTTCCAACCTCACAATGCTTAACTTGATGATTCCTCTGTGTCGGTGTGACTCTTTGATGAAAAAAACAATAATTGAGGAATAGTTTGACATTTTGGGAAATTCTTTCATTTGACAGAGAACTTACTCTTACGGAGATTTAGATGAGAAGATCTAAACCAATCTGATGCCTGCACGCTAAATATGAAGCAGTTTACAATTTGTGGTTCCACTTGGTTGTTATGAGCTGGACTGTTTGTTGGCGGGACACTCTTGAGGGACCATTACAAGGTGAGCTTGTCTGTTTGTACTGTAAGAAGTTCACCAGTGGAAAATACTTTTCTGTATCACAACTGCATTAACACAGAACTTTCACTCGAGCTTAATATTTACGGTTCAAACATGAGTGGTATCGATCTTCTTATCTAACTCACGGTTAAATTCCCAAAATGTCAAACTATTCCTTTAATCTGAAACATAAAATAACCATTGACTTCTGCGCACATAGGATTTCTTTTTTTTTTGTAGGGCCATTTCCACCAGCTTGTGTGAGCTTTCCATGGTTTCTGTTGCTTTAAGTAAATGTGTGAATCATTAGTGGGTCACCCCCTTCTGAAAGATAAGGAGTGTCATGCCCCCCGTGGGGGCTGCCTTGAAGAGAAATGTGTGCCTTCCCACTTCCATTTTGTAAGAATAAAACCAGTACTGAAAGATCCTGTAGCAACTAGCTTGTGGGTAACCAAACCAAGCACTAAACATTCACGTTTCTGTCATCACGCTCTCAGGAGCTGGGGCTTTCTATTCCTTTACAGATACTACTCTATTCCCTGTCACACTGGATGAGAATGCAGTAGTGTGTGTTCATATTCTTGCCTCTTAGACCAGTTTGAGGCACTGTGTGTTGAAGCTGTCCCCCTCGCGGCCGGCCACCGCCTCCAGCAGAGCCTGCTTCTTCTGGGTGCTGCGAGACGACTCCAGCTCGTACATAGTGGTCAGGTTGAAGAGGACGCTCTCGTGGAGGTAGAGTGCGGGGTCCTGTTGCACCAGGCCCTCCAGCTGGCCCAGGGACTCCTTCAGGCGGCCTAGATAGAGCAGGCACACCGCTGCGTTGTTGTTGGCCTTGGAGGAGGGGAGCACAGAAGAGTTTGAATGTGAACTGCATCTTTCTACTTGGTATGAGGCTGCTGTTGAGCTTTTGAAGTTGGATTGGAACTTCAGTTGAGTTCCCCAGTTAAAACGATACTGAGCAAAATGTACTGGGATGAGGGACAGTTCGGTCAGACTGATCTCACTAAGTGGCGTATGTATGACACGCCAATTCGTATGCCATTTTGGCGTGTTATCAAGACGCATAATGTTTTTTTTAGCGTGTTTATCAACGCCATTTGGCCTCCGTTGACCTAGATTACATGTGAATTATCGTGTAGCGAGTAGTATGAAAGGACGGAGGTTGGTTGGGGTGGCAGATGGTTAAAACACAGGACTTTCACCGACGCCACGTGGTGTGTATGTTTACATCCGCTGTATACAGCGTAGACATACACGCGGATAGCTCGAAATGCGTACAGATAACACGCCATTTGGCTTTAGGAAAGTGGCGTGTACGTTTACGCAAAGTCATGATGCCACGTTGGTTCGGTAGAGTTCCAAACCTTGGCCCACCGTTTCACTGAGCGAATCAAGCGGCCCCGACAATAACCGGAGATACACCACAGAAAAGCTGGAAGGATGTCAAAAAATAGTTCCAACATGCAACTCCTCCCCCCACCAAAACGTCTGCCTGTGTTCCGATTAGACAAACGAGTTACAATGTGTTAATTAGTGAGCTTTAGAGATGCTGGTAGGCACATCTTTTCTCTTTCTCCCTGCTTTCAGTCTTTATGCCAAGCTAAGCTAAAGCCTGCCCTGACTCCAGGGGCCAGATGAAACTGTAGATTCATGACTAAAACTGTGTGTACGCACACAGGCGGAAATATGCATACACATTCTTTACGTCAGATTTATAAAGCCGCAGGTATGCCCGATTCTGTTTTTATAAATCTCAATTATGTGGAACTGGGCGCACACGCACAAGCCTCATTTCCACTCGCGCAGTTTGCCATAAATAGATGTCGAGACACCCTTACAAATCAGTTTGCATCATGTTGATACTGAATGAGAGCAACGGCAAGGAACTAGTGCAATCTCACAGATTGTGTTGCATCAGCGAGGTTTTCCAACAGCCCCAGAACAGCTGTCATTACACGGCTGTGGCTATTTATAATGCCCAAACCACTAATTCATCACACGTATCTGCGAACCATCATCGCGGTAATATCTCAATCATCATCATCAAATCGTCAGAGGGATGATTGATGATTGAAATTTATAGAGCTTATATTGAAACAATGGAAACAAGTTTACAGAGAGCTTCACAATTCAGGGTGAAATTCAACGATCAAGGACAGGGAAATGATGGCTCAAATGTCAATAAAAAGAACGCAAAAAATATGAATCCGTGAAATCGGCAAACAACCCAACAAAACAAGATTTTACTCTCTCTCTAGAAAACGGTGTGTACGCCTGGTCTCAAGTACGCGTGAGATGATAGATCCACTAATCTGCTTCGATGAGACAACACGATGCAAGTCATTCTTACATGACTTTGACTTAATGTGTGCGTTAAAGCGGTGTAAAGTAAAAGACGTGTTTATTACAGTGGATGTGGTGGCACTTACTACAGGGTTTTTCGGGTCAATTTTCAAGACGTCGGTGAAGGATGCGTGTGCTTCGGTGTAGTTGTTCTGACTGAGGTAGACAAAGGCCCTGAAAAAAAAAAACACACACACACACACACGGTCATACTGGAAGCTGTGGAGGACATTTCATTTTTTTACTATTTAACCTTTATTTAACCAGGTAGATCGAGAATAGATCGATCGGGAACAAATTGCCCTCAAAATGCGACGACGACGACCTGGCCAAGACAAAGCGTAAACGTGCGAGACAACATAAAGTTACACATAAATGAAAATAATATATATACGCAAAATATAAACATACAGACTACAGTAAAGAATCTACCAAAAATACAGGTCTAATATAGAATCAATATACAGTTTGTGCAATGTAATGTCTAAGTAGTATGGCAGTTAACGCAATACAACACAACAGTTCATAACATATACGGCTATAAAATATGTGGACATGCGAACAAACACCTATATTTGATAGTTGAACATGTTATATCAGAAGCGTGGGCATTGATCTGTTGCCTTAACAGCCTCTGCTTTTCTGGTGTCAGGTTTTCCACCCAGATTTTAAAACCGTAAAAAAAAAAAAAAACTGTCTCAGACCAAAGTTCACAGTGTGAACGGTACACCAGATGTAATGGGACATACAAACGTAAAATCCACATTCAAATAAATCATCTTGTTTCTATATTATTGTACAGGTCAAGTTTACATCTACGGTGATCAGATTAAATGTCTTCAAACTTAACAGCAGAGAGACTGACTGTAGTGATGATGCCATCTGGAGACACGCTGTGGAGCCGCTCCATACACTGAGAATAATGCAACCAATCCCTGGATGCTATAAAAGCAGCCATGGTCGTTTTAGTGTGATATGGAAGCAAGTTGAAAATAACCAGAATTATTAGTCATCTAAACTAAAGCAGACCAAGCTGCAAACAGCAATGACATATTATCACCTCTGAAGTGAACATGCCCCTTCACATACTCAAAAAGGGTATTTAGTGTAAACATGTTTGTATTATTACTATTATTATTATTATAACTAAATCTATTTTTTTTCAATTTCTTATAATACTTTCTGTAAATTTGTTCTCCAATGTCTATTTAATGTGTATTTGTGTTATTCTGATCACGGTTCCATGCGTTCGGGATCACGGCCTTCAGTCATCTGTGGCATTGAGGAAAAATAAAACACAACTCTCTACACTGCTGAAATTGTGGTATTTATGTGTCTTGATGGGGGTCGTGGCCCAGATCAGAGCAAATGGGATGTTGCCTTGTACTTATTTCTCACAGAATTCTTTTTGGTTACCTGATTATCAAGGTACCTGCTTTTCCTGAATGAAAAACTGCTGTATTATTCTTTAATCACAGCTGAGACCTAAAACATGTTTGTTCTGTAGTATGTTTCTACAGTAGTATTTTCTAAATTAAAAAAGATAATGTAATGAAAACACACGACTGCATGACGATATAATCTGCTGGCAGCAGTGACAACCTATCCCACCCAGTGGGAGTGGGATAGGTTGTCATCTGAAGATTGCCTCATAATTTCATCAGGCCAGAGCCACGCAGGTGTGACCTGTGCTGGCACGCCAGAAGGAAGCACGAACCTGCTATCACGAACCTGCTATAAGCCCTAAATGAAGTACCACTACCATGGAGCGCAAAATGATCCTGAGCAGCATAAAGTAAACACACGCTGTAGGCAGGTGCCAAATGTACGACACACGGGTACCTGTTCATCAGCACGCATGTGGTGTGACTGGGCTGGCTCCCTGTCATCTGGCAGGCTTTCTCCACATCCTCAAAGTACCTCTCTGCCGTTTTAACGTCTCCGATCTGGCCAAAAACAAAGCAGAAGCAGCAGCAGCAGCAGCAGCACATTAACCAACGGTCGGTGTGTGTATATAATAAAATGGGGCAAGCACAAATAGATTAGATTCTATGATTCCCCAGGGAAAACTGACTTATTGCATCAGCAAAGAATACATACAGAACATTACAAGAGGGAATAATGATGACAAAACAAATATATCTCTGTCTATTTCTATTACAACACAATGCAGTTGCGAAGATGGAGGAGTTATTTGGGGCAATCAAGGTTTCCAGAAATAAAAAAAGTCCTGTTTTATTTTCTGCAAAGACAATACTAAATGACAGGCAGGCGTGTGTGTAGGTAGCCTGGCTCCGCCCTCCTACGTACTTCTGCTCAATTTTCATTTTCCTTCAGTACTCCGTCTGGGTTTGCGGTATATTCTTGGGTTTTCTCCTGTCAAATCTTTACCGGTCCGATCAGCGAACAGAGGGAGTGGCTCAGAAGGATTTGGTTTTCCAGCTCGCTCCGTTAGTGGTGAAAGAGAACGCTAGCGATGCTAAGCCGACGTCACGACCAAACGTTAACGATTGGTTATGGCAGATCCAGAGTGGCTCTGGGCAGATCCAATAGTTTTAAACTTCAACAGAGTACCTGCCTTCAAGGAAGTAAGGCTAGTGTGTAGACCCAGTGTTATCAAAATTCTTACCTTACTTACATGTCTAGTTAAGCTTTCTCCTAATTCCAATTAGAGTCCTTTAAAAATAGATGATATACTCCTTTTCCATTGCCAGTAGACGAGGATTCCTTTTTATTTATTTATAGTGTGTCATGTTCAACGTCACAAACGCTGCTGACGGACAGAATTTGTGGTTGAGAGAGGCTACACGACACGCCCACTTTACTAAACGACAAAAAATACTTTTGTTGAACCCAAACCATGATCTTTTCTGCACGCCGATTGAAGCTGGAGTCAATAAATACCCGTCAGTACTGCAAAATAGGCCTGTAGATCCTTAGATGTTACTCTGGGGGTTCTTTGTGACCTCCTGGAGTACTACATGCCTGCTCTTGCCCAGTGATTTTTGTTAAATAGACCACTCCTGGGCAGAGGAACAATGGTGTTGAATTCCCTCCGTCTGTGTCTGCCTGACAGTGGGTTGGTGAAGGCCAAACTCTTTAGAAAGGGTTTTTTTACCAGCCTGGTGACAACCAGCAACTTTTTATCTGATCAAGGCACGGCACACTTCCACAAACCTGTGTGGTGAAGACCAGACTTTGATAGTAAAGATGTAAACGGACTGTATTTATATGGCGCTTTTCTAGTCTTAACAACCTACTCAAATATCCAGGTTTATATTCTTTCAATACGTCAGGGACCGCGCTAAACTCACACCTGATTTTCATTCCACTGATTAAAACACCAGACTCCAATAACCTCTTTAAATGTACTGAGAGTCCTAGAGGTCCACCTACCTTTTTCCAACAAAGACATTTAATGTTGGATCATTTTGCTAAATAAATAAATGAGTGAGTATATATTTGTTGTACCGTTTGTTAAATTGGGTCCCCTTTATCTAGTTTAAAGGACTTGAATGAAGATCTGATCACATTTTGGGTCATATTAAAACATTTAAAGGGTTCACAAACTTTCGAGCAGCACTCTACGCATGCGTGTGTGTTTTTTCAGGGCCTTTGTCTACCTCAGTCAGAACTACACTGGGTTCGCAAACTTCCGAGCGGCACTCTGTGTGTGTGTGTGTGTGTGTGTGTGTGTGTGTTTGTCTGTTAATGTGCAGACCTGCAAGAAGATGCGTCCTATGCCACTGAGCAGCTGCACTCTCTGCAGGGGTTCATACTGGATAATGGAGTGATAGGTCTCCACAGCCAGAACATAGTCCTGAGAGAGAGAGAGAGAGAGAGAGAGAGAGAGAGAGAGAGAGAGAGAGAGAGATTAAAAAGAAAGAGGTAAATACAAATACAAAAGTGACGAATGGAGGGCAAAGGAAGGCATGACAGAAGTTAGAAGTGAGGAAGGTAAACAGTAGGAGGTAGAGACAGGTGGAGGGCGAGCGAAGTAAAGAACAGCAGAGTTGGGGCGTGTGGAGAGAGAGAGAGAGAGAGAGAGAGAGAGGGTATTAATCAAACATGGAGTATTAGCTGGCCGATGTGACCCTCTTCCCACCTCCACACTGCACTACTACACATCGCTCACATGGTGACTGGACTGCTGAGCGGGGCAACGGAGAGAGGTCAGTGAGGTGTGTGTGTAGAGAGAGAGAGTGTGTACTGGGCTAGGATAAGGTACAAAAAGTGTGTATTGTACATGTACATTGTGTATTACGCTACAGTTTTGTTTTAGGAAAGCTCTGGCTCAGTTTTCAGTGTCCAACAAAACTAGACTTAAAATCTCATGCAGCATACAAGACAAAGAATGAATTGAGCCTACTACTGTGTATCCAAAGCCTGATATATCATTTTTCCTCTGTGCCAAAGAGCTCCTTTGTTGTCCCAAAACTATTAAAAACACATCAATTAGCCACACTTTTGCACTGGTGACATGTTCCTTTATTACAATGAACACACACACACACACACTGCAGTTTATTCTGACTCAATCCCACATACACCGTCCTGCTGCCAGAAACACTCCCTAGAACACCACATTTGAATTAATCCACCGCTGAAACACATGCATTTCCTCCCGTTTGAGTAACATTTGCTAAAATCTAGGAAATTATTTTTTTGTAACAAATGAAACTATATACAGCATTTGTGTTCCGTTTTCAATATATTTTAGTTGGAACCAATTGGCTTGGGGCTGAGTGCCACAGACAGGGTATGGAACTCAAGAAGTATTGTTGGTTTCTCTCTTTTAATGGGAAAAACTAAAACAACCCCATCATGTCTACCATACAGTTTTGTTTCAGAGTTACAATACAGTGGCAGGGTGGGAGCGTGCCTATGTTGCCACATTTATAAGAATTTTTTTTTCACTGAAAGTTAGGCCCTATGTTCCCACATTTCTAAGATTTCTAAGATTTCTTTTCCAAAATCAGGCCCTATGTTCGCCTAACCCCTAACCCTAACCCTTGAAGGGAAATATAGGAACACAAGACCTAATTTTGAAAATGTCCTAGAAATGTGGGAACATAGGGCTGTAGGACCATTGGGCTGACCCCCCGGCGGGGGGAACACTGTTTAAGCGCTAAATGATATGAAAAGTCTGCACAGCGTTTCCTCACAGATGATAAAGCTGTTGACTTTGATGGACTACACAACCCAAGAATGTTGCAAGAATCAGCCATTTAATTTCCATACAACATAGTAATGAATAGAAACTAGTGGCTGCCTGAAAGTAACAAAATAAAAAGTCTTTTAGAGTTTTTTTTATTTAAGTAAAGTACATTTTAAGTATTTAAGATTGGTAGTATATGTGCTACAACATGTAAAACTACTGATATGGAATGGAGAGTTAGACATATTGAAACTCAAATTGAGCCAATTAATTCAAAAGAATACTGTAATCTCAATTCTCACCGTTAGATGGCACTGTGGTTCTCTCTAGAGTCTGATCAAATCTACCCCCCCCTCCCCCTCCTCTTTCTCTCTCTCTCTCTCATTCGTGCTGTCTCTCTCTCTCTCTCTGACCAAGAATCCAATTAGTGGTCAGTCTGGGGGGATTTCACTGTGAATCCTCCACTAGTCTGGCATCAGAGATCTCTGAGTTACACACACACACACACACACACACACACACACACACACACACACACACACAGAGAAACACTCCCGCAGGCGCACATCCAGGCAGACACATAGACATGCATACAGGGACACATTCACTCTGTGAAGACACACCGTGACACACAAACTTGAGCTGACAAACACACACACACACACACACACACA
This sequence comes from Sander lucioperca, assembly GCF_008315115.2. Classification (NCBI taxonomy): domain Eukaryota; kingdom Metazoa; phylum Chordata; class Actinopteri; order Perciformes; family Percidae; genus Sander; species Sander lucioperca. Next base: position 30,631,013 of record NC_050190.1, read on the forward strand.
CACACACACACACACACACACACACACACACACACACACACACACACACACACACCTTCATCAGCAGCAGACAGTTGGCCATGGAGTACATGACCCTGCTGAGGCGAGACCTCCACAGCTTAAGAGACCCTAAAAACAGGGAGAGAAGAAGACAGATGGTTTATATCTTAAAGGGTGACGGACTTCCTATTTTCATTCCACCTGTTTTTCTGGGCGTCCCTCTAACGTCACCCTTTCCCCCCCACTCTTCTATCCATTGCTCTTATGCCTCTCATTAAACCTCCCCTCCTTCCCCTCCACACCAGGGTTTATTTTAAGGCGAGGTGGTGAGGAAGACACTGCGGCACACTCTGCTTTCCTATTTTCCCTCAGACAGTGCACCCCGTGGAAGAGTTAGTGTTCAGACCTATTAGTATTCATTGCTGCACGTGTGTGTGTGTGTGTGTGTGTGTGTGTGTGTGTGTGTTGGGGAGAAGAGCTAATCACTCAGTAGGGGTCTGATGTGTGAAGGCAAGGCCCTGCGTTATTGACTTGACTGTTGACTGTCTGCGTGGGTAGAGAGAGGAGAGACAGAGGGCACAGCGATTACACTGCTTTTAGAAGGGGGAGAACCTGTCAGAACTGGCGCATCCTCACACATACACTCGTACGCGCGTCACTCTGACTATTTTTCCCCAAATTATAAGCAAGTGTCTTGGTACATTTAGCTCAACTTCACCAAGTGGCTTGCTGTTGTTCATCACCTTGAATTAGCTGATAGTCACTTTAAAAAAGACAAAAACCTGACACACAGCCTTTGGACAAGTTGCTAAATTAGTAATCACAGGGATTGCAAACAGAAGACTCGGAGAACACTGCATTATTAAGATGTATTGCTGAGTTGAGAAAGTCTAAGAGAAGAGAAAAGGTGTATTTACATGTAGAGGTGTGTCTACATAAAACTGGTGAATTTCAGATGAAGGTGCCTGCCTATTTCCCCAGCACACTTGCAGATATGAGTGGATTGGAAAGGATTGATCTGTATTGATCTGTTTGGTGCGAAGGGCTGAACAGACCGTTTAATATTCAGCCCGGGTACCGAAGCAGTGAGGTGCTAAACACTTTTAGAGCACCGCAGTGGTGTGTTTACGTGGTTGAAAGTGTGTGTATGTGTGGCCGAGGTATGCTGCAGTCCTGCACCAGGTGTGCCTCTGACTCAGAGTGTGTGTGTGTGTGTGTGTGTGTGTGTGTGTGTGTGTGTATTACCCACTGGGGCACATGACCTCACTCTCCTCCCACATTGTGATGCAGTCTGGGACTGTGGCCAGGTCTGGAGCCAAATGTCTGTGTGTTGGTGAGCATGTGTGTGTGTATGTGTGTATGTGTGTGTGTACTTACCTTCCCTGTTCTCCTGTGTTAGGGTGATCATGCTGCCATCCTCAGTCAGGCCTTTCTCCAAGTTCTCCAGAATCTGTTAACAGGAAGGGAAAAATTCAAACCTCAAGAGGGTGAAGTTGCTTCACTGCCAGCGCTGAAGGCTTTTAATGTATCTGTTTTAGAATCTGCATATTCAATAACTCTAAAATCCAACCATATTTGGCTGTTTACACAGGTGGGCTGAAGGGTTTGTGTGTGGTTTTCTGTGGGTGTGTAGCTTTATTGTGTGAATACTACAGGGTATGCATGTCTTCATGTTCATCCAGAGGCTGTGTTCATGTGTGTGTTGTGTATACTAACAGCGAGGCAGACGGTTTTGAGATTGTGCAGGCGGTCCAGAGCCTCCTGGGGCTTGACCAGGTACTGGGGAAGCTCGGCATGCAGCAGCCGCATGGAGAACGGCACCATGGAGCCTGCACAGGAGGGAGGGAGGGAGAGAGAGAGGGAGGGAGGACAAGAAGAAAACAGGAGACAGAGGGAGAAAATGTGTGAGGGAAAAGGGGAAAATAAGAAACAGGGTGGCATGAGGACATAATGGGAGGGAGGGAGAGAGAGAGAGAGAGAGAGAGACCGAGAGAGAAAAGAGAGGGAAGGCGGAGAGAGACAGAAAGACAGAGTGCGAGATGAGAATATAAACCTATCCACCCACACACAGACAGCCCTGGAGGCAGGAACCTACAGATGGCATTGAGCTACGTATGGCTGCTTATTAAACCCTCTCATCTCTCTCTCTGTGTGTGTGCCGCACAGCTCCATCACTCATCTTTCTGACACACACACACACACACACACACACACACACACACACACATCTCCTGAGGAAGAGCCTATATTCAGGTGAGTTCCCGGGCTTTGATCAGAGTCTCTTTGATATTGTCATCAGACCTGACGCTCAGCTAGCTGTGGTCCACCTTTGGCTGCTGCTTCTGCCATTCTAAGTATCTCAATTTCTATCTCTCTAGTCTATCTGCTTGTGCTGTCTATCTAACCCATCTAGAGTAGAGAATACACGCTCATTTACCGATTTAGCCCAGTGTCCATTACTGCCCTCTGTTACAATGTGTTTTATCTTCATGCTGACTGGACAACGCTCTCTCCTGGTATGATTCTATATTCCGTCTCGTCTAGGCTTCAACAAGTTTGATTGGCTTAAAATCAAGACTTTTGAAACCTTTACAGTGTCTGTTAAAATGTTAACATTGTACAGACCCCGAACACTAAAAATAAAGGTACCCTGTAAAGTTGGTCTTTAGTAGTGGCTATGTGAAGAGTATGTGCCCATCTTGTTTATATCTACAGGAGCACACACATGGGTGACGAGATACGAACAGTTCCCATCAGACCAGCATTCACGACAGCGACAGTTCAGAGCAAAATCAATTGATTTAAATGGAAACGCCTCGATCGGTGGATAATTTCCACATGGGTGTTTTGTATTCAAGTTCGGTGAACATTGACATGCCAATTTGTGCCACCGACCGATAGCACATCGCCATGACAGTTCTGACTTTAAAGGTGCTGTAGGTAGGATTGTGAAGATCCAGGACTTGGCCACAAAATTTGAACATCGACAACTTCTCAGTCCCTCCCTTCTTTCCGCTAACTGTTACGTAACTGTAACTGTACGCTCAACTGTTGATCACTTTTCATTGCTTTGACACAAAATGTATTCAATGTCCACATCTTTTAAAATTCAAGAACCGTTTTCTTCACTCAACCACCACCAAAACTTACAGTCCATTTTGTACGTTATATACACGTAGAAATGTAAAATTTCTGTTCAACACAAAATTACTTATGAGACTGCAATTTGCTTTTTTCTGCCACATCTACATCTTAAAAAGGAGTAGTGAAAAAGATAAACATAAACCCCTAACTGGGACCTACAACACTAAGCGCCTCTTTCCATTCCCTGATTACCTCTATGAAACACTCGTGCCAGGTGAGGAAAGAAGGCAGGTAAGGCAGAATCTAGAAAGTTGTGTAATTGTATGGGACAATCTGGCGTTTCACCGTTCTCTTCCAGTCACAGACTGGTTTACAGCCCATCCCAGGATGGTGTCACTTTTCCTTCCACCTAACTCTCCGTTCCTCAACCCCATAGAGGAATTATTTTCCTCATAGGAGGTGGAAAGTTTAAGCCTGGATGCCAGCCGAACTTAGCCCCGCCCACAACATTTGAGGTCGGGAAGTTCGGTCTGGACTTGATCCGTTGTGGAGCAACTATGCTCGAACCAGAGCTGTTTGGAGCAATCAAATTGTCAGGGCGGGCTTTATACGATGATGGACAGATGATCAACAGTAACGTAATCAACCACGTCACCAAAGAGCGCTTGGGTTGAATTTGTTTACAACAAAGATGGCTGCCGCTGGAGAATTGAGATGTGTAGATTCCGCCATCGCGTCTGATATAGAAGATATCAACAGCGCATTCATTTTAAAAGAGGAACAGAGAACCGCGATCAAGACATTTGTCGATCGGAAAGGTGTTTTTGCCGTCCTTCCTACGGGATTCGGCAAAAGTTTAATCAGTTGCATACAGCTACTGTGTGAATTGATATATGTAAGTTTAATAGTGGGCTCAACATACGTCACATACTCCGTTGCTCTGATTGGTTGGAGGTCTATCCAATTAAGTGCAGAGGCATTTTCTTTCCTGGTTCGGTTGAAACACGGCCCATAATCACAGCCCAACGGAGCAGTATCAGACTCAGATTCTGACTAGAATCTGAGTATGACCATGTGGCTGACCACCAGCCACGTGGTCAGATGTGCCTCTTGGACACAATGCATGCTGGATGTCTGGACATATCTGCAGAAGATTGCCAGGGATGAATCAGGCATGCAGGTGTATTGCATGAGAGGACATACTGTAAGGTGTGACGTGGATGAGAACTTATGGCCAAATGCAGAAGACAGCGTTGACTAGCGCTGTTCTATTACTATACCTGTAGCTATCTTACACAAGTGTGTATAGTTATATGTATAATACATTTTGTATTGCATTACTGGAATTACTTTAGTTTCATTTAGTGCACTTGGAATGACTCTGCAAACAATGGCAAAAGCAATAAAGCCTATTAAAGCATATTGCAGCATTTCTAAATCATTCCTGTGACATATACTGTAAGGTGGCACAATCCATGCAATAAAAAGGGCCCTTCTGTTTGTTGTAATGGAATCTTGCTTTATGCTAAGTAAATCAATAAAAGATACAGACAATAGTGATCCTTATTGTAATGCTACCTGTTGTTAGTGTTGTTTTAGCTCATCATTAAGTAAGTGACAAAGTGTTACTGTTGGGAGACAGAGAACTGGGTGAGTCTTAAAAAGGGACGTAATAAATGCCCCTAGTCTAGTATGCATGTTCATCTTTTTGTCGGGCTGACATTAACTGCACGTTTGTGCAGAGGCCAAAACTCTTTCATCTAGCTGAGGAAAAACAGCAGAAGCTGGGAAGGTTAGCATTTGACCACAAGTTCATTTTATTCAACCTGTGAGAAGACTGATGCATCTTTCTCTTACTTTATTGTTTAAAACGTGAAACTTGAATGTGAATTTTTCGGAGAGTGATACATGGGCAGAGTCTCTTAAGGCATTCAAAGAGTGCGATCATGAGTAATAGATAGTCGATGCAAGCGTTGGGCCGGAGAAATGTTCGACTTCTGATGCCCGGCTACTCGTGCCAGTTTGTCTGCGAGCACCTAGCAGGGCACAAAGCGTTTAAATTGAGCAATGGAAAGTCAATCGGTTCTCTCTTTAGAAGGCTGTGCCGTGTAGCTTCAATTGTGCTTTTTTTGTACGACTGTGTGTGTGTGTGTGTGGTGTGCGTGCAGCTGTGTTCCTGCTACTGCCTTCACAGTGGTAGCCTGAGGGGCGAAGCAGATCCAAAGTAATGGGAATACATTAGAGAGCAATTCATGCAGTGTAAAAAGAGGAAAAACAAAACCAAAGAACTGCTGGAGACAAGTAGAGTTGTTGGAGCTTCTCGACGATACAGTCTAATATCAAGTGCCTGGCAGAAACTTTCCTTTGAATATTTAATAGGACAGTGCTGGTATGCTTGTGTATCCTTAAAGAAATGTGGGTAAAATGCAAAAATCCTTTTGGATAGCGGGCTTATAACACATTTAAAACTCATAGATATGAGTTTTAGAGCAGCTTTTTCAGCCCTATCATAAATACTACTATTCAACCCTCAGTCAGCCTTCAAAGAGAATTCACAGAGCACGTTTTGAACAAAAGAAATATGAAAAGAGATATGAAACTATACATGATTTTTACAATGGAAGAGTTTGTAGATTAAAGTTTCTGGGATCAAAACCAAACGTGCTCCTCCTACATCAAAGATTCAATAATAATGACCCCAAAGGACAGAGGGTGGTATGGTTTAACACAAGCTGAGAGTGTGTGTATATACCTCTCCTCCCAGGGTAAACAGTGGGGTAGTACTCATAGTAGAGGTCTGGTTGATCCAGGTTGCCAAAGGGCTCAAACTCCAGTTCAGCGTTTTGGAAGAGGTTCAGCTTGGTCAGGAGGGCCAGCCGCACAAACCAGAGCTGGAATACACACAAACAGCCCCATCTATTTGTTAGATGAAGGGATAAGACATTAATCAAATATTTAGCGTACAAAAGAAACATTAAAAACACATCATGCTAATTCTCCTATCTCGCCTGGTCACAGCTGTACCGCCCTCTGCCAGTTAGGCCGGTTACACACTGGATGCGTCGTGCGAGCGTGGCGTTTCTGTTGCGTCTCAGAAGCGTGGCGGCTGCGTGGATTTTTCTGTGTCCTACACACCGGAAGCGTGTCTGACGCGGCGCTGCTCCTGCTGCTAGGTAAAGGGAGGGCTGATCTCGGGACATAGCGCCGACAGATTCAAACTCTGAAAAATGGGTAAGTGGGCTGTCTGTTTATAACAACTTTGTGTAGCTGTAAAGAGCCTATATAGCCTATCTGATGTTGGACCGTCACTCAACACACACTACGTTGTTATTATAGCCTATCCTACCCTTTATATATCGGCTTGTTCCACGTATGGGGAGAGAGTTGTTAAACATAAATATATAGCCTACTGATTTGATTAAAGTAAGACAACGTCGGCAGTATTGACTGCAAAATATGTTACAGAATATTTCGTTCTGTATGACAGGTGCAATATTTGAAAATCTTTTCTCTGAAATTTTTTATTACATTTATATCTACATTGATGTCAAAACCTAGAGACTTTCAAACATCAAGATGTCATTTATTAATATGCATTCATGTCTAAATGACATATAAACATATTTTCCTATTCTATTTTGCCTGGAAACGCTTCCAACACGCTCGCGTCTCACGTGAAAAATAGGTGTCGGTTCTATTTCTAGGTAGGCACGCGTCTCAGGCGCGGCTCGAGACGCGCGTGAGACGCATCCAGTGTGTAACCGGCCTTATCGGTCAGGACCCTATTTTAACGATCTAAGCGCACGGCGTGAAGCGCCTGGCGCAGGTGCGTTTAGGGTGTGTACGGATCCACTTTTGCTAGTTTGACGGCGGAAAAAAGGGTCTGTGCGCCAGGCGCATGGTTAAAAAGGGATTACTTAGTGTCTCAATTAATCAATAGGTGTGTTTTGGGCGTAACATGCAATAAACCAATCAGAGTGTCATCTCCCATTCCCTTTAAAAGCCAGGTGCGTTTGTACCTTGGCGCATTGCTGTTAGGATGGCGGATTTGCTAAGCAGGAAGGACAGATTTTCAGGAGAAGAAACTGATCTGCTCGTGTGTGTGAAGTGAAAGCACGCGAGCAGATAATATCATAATATTATTTTACACCGTAATATTTTTATTTGTAATCTTTTGCATGTTGATGTGCTGCTGCGCGTCCCTGTGTGTGTAACAAGCATAGGGTGCGTGCGCTGCGCAAGAGCCAAGAATGCACCTGAACACACCTCCCTGTAAGACCAGCATGCCCATGGGCGCAAAGATGGGCGCAGGGGCATTTGCTATTTAAACGATGGAAGGGAAACTGAAAACTGCGTCGGTCTTAAACTAGCAAAGACACTTGTGTCGGGCTTTGCGCTGTGCCGGGTGCAAGATAGGGCCCTCAGACTCTATGTCTATGTTTTTGTGTGTCTATTGCCACATTTCCACGGCATGGTATGGCACAGGATCCAGCGAGAGCGTTGTCGCGTCAAAGTTGATGTCACGCGCTATGACGATCAGCTAAGAATCCCGCCACATTGCCGGGGTACTATCTGCAGTGGAAAAGGAAATCTTGAAATGTACCTGGTACTAAGAGTGAGTGGAGGAGAGTGGAGTGGAGCTGTACAACGCAGTGAAAATGAGGCATTACCCTTTTGACTTAAACATCCTTAATTAGTCCCAAAACTGTAAATATTTCCCAGTTAATTTGGTCAGAATCCAATTATACAATAACATGCTCAATAATGTAATAAAATGTCTTGGCTTTCATTGTACATTGATAACATTTGAATCTATAATGCAATACATCATTGGTGCAGTATTTATTAAATCATCTCTTGTTCTTACATAATTAAAAAACGACATTATGGGGTTGCAATCCTGACGCAATGTTTTGTTCCAAAGCCCAACCATTTGATTTGTGTTTGGATTTTTCAAGGCCAATACTGATATTGATATTAAAGAGAATGGATCTGAAAGACGGAATCTGATGCCTTAATGTCCAGTATTCATTTTCTAACAGAAACAAAAGATAATGCCTTGAATGTATGTATTTAAGAATTGTGACCAAGATATGTACTGAGCTGGACATTTTATGTGTGAATCAAATGAATGAAAACGTCCCTGTGTTTATGCTGTGTAGAGCTTCTGCACATGTGAAGAGCACAGGCTGTTCCAGGACCATGTGGTGTTGTCATGAGCGTCTGACAGCACAAGTGCACTTGGACAGAAGCCCAGGCACGTGCAGTTGTGTCCTGATGTGATAGAGTTGGGGATGGACTACCTCCCAGTGATAAAACATGGAAGGATCCAGAAGCCCCTGAGCAGCATGGCAGCCCCCCAAAAACTGTTCTCGACCCATTTCTTGACTTTGTAACACCACAACATCCTCATTAAAGGTGCAGTAGGTAAGACTTATAAAACTAACTTTCTGTCATATTTGCTGAAACTTGTAACAGAGTATTTTTAAACTGTGGTATTAGTACTTTTACTTAAGTAAAGCTGCTTACACACCAACCAGATGGCCAACCGTCGGCAGAAAAGGCAGTTGGACTGATCAGTCTCCCCGAGTTTGTCAAAAAAATGCCTCAGAACACACCGAAGAGACGAGAAGTAATACGTCTCCATAACAGCAGGCGGCGCTAATCTGTGTTGTCGCCCAAAAATAAAAACTGGCAGCTGATTGGACGAACCCGTCACATGGGTCTGGTTTCTCTGGAAATTCAAAGACAGACTGTCATGGCGGCTTGTTCAGAATACGATCTCATATTGTACTAAAATAGTTCACCGAAACGTGTTTCTGAAAACATTTTAAGCGAGAAATAGGCCGTGCAGTTGCTGAATCTGTCTTCATTTCAGATCAACAAAGGTCAGTTTAAAAGATTTTCGTCAGATTTTGAGAGACTCTAGTCACGCTCATTCCGCTCCCCGTTTCCGGGTTAGCACTCTACTACCTCCGACTGCCAGCAGTGCCCGCCCCGCCGATTATACATGTCAAATCGGCCAAAATGAAGGACGACAGCCCGTCGGACGGACGACGGCACGGAACACACCGAACAGACTCGAGTCACTGACCTCGCCAGACTGTCTGATGGCCGATTATCGGCTCTGTGTGTCCGGGCCTTAAAGGATCTGAATACTTTTTCCACCACTGATAACAGCCTAGGCGAATTTATAGTGTAAAACGTCTTTATGATGCACTTGGAACTATGGGAGGACACAGGGAGCCTCAAGAAAATGTTGACTGACTGTGTAAAGCATGTAATCTGCTCTCTTGCGTGCACATTTTGTCACATGTTCATTGTATAGTGCCATCTAGAGAGTGTAGAGAAGAAATAATGATTACAGCATTGTCATTTGTAAGATTACTTCTATAAGGCCTAACAGTAGCTACCAAGTTTTTTTAATTTATTTTTTATTCCACGTGGATTTCAAAAGGAAGACAATTTAACCCTTTAACATCCACTTCCCTTATGGAGATTGTACACCTTAATTAAAACAATTTTGATCATTCCCTTATGATGCATTTAAACATTTTCAAGGATTTATTACTTTGTTGGACCATCAGACTGCTTGAAAGGTAGGGAGAAAAAATATCCTTTTGGTTTTAGTTGTATACTCTGCCATGCATCTGTAAGATGATAGTCTGATCTATCTATACGTATATTACACGTCCACATTTATGTAACTTCCTATAGGACTTCCAGTTTTGAAAAATATTCAATACCGGTACCAATATCAATACCGTGACTTCGATACCGGTTCCTAAACTATACTTTTTTCGATACCAAATGTTATGAAATCCATTTTAACAAAAAGAACATTACGGCACACATTTATATTTTTCAGCTACTACGTGAGCCGTCTCTGTGTAACATAGAGTTTTCCTGCGTGTCTCTCTGACGTGTAACGTTAGACAGCCAATCACAAACATAACTAGAGCTTGGTAGAAGCATGCTGCATGCTTATTGGCTCACTGACGCTGATAAGATTTGCTCATTAGGTATTGAATGATGAGGCATTTTTGTGATACTCAATACTAAGGAGGCAATTCGGTCGGTGCCTAAAAAGTATTGAATTCTGTACCCAGCCCTAGTGCTAATGTCCTGTGGGAAGAACAGTTGGTGGTAAAAGGTTAACAGAGATGCCTATTAGTCATAATTTTGTTGTGATGCATATTAAATTTAGAAGAAAACACAACTAAAACTAAAAACACATTAAATCGTTTTAAAAAGGGCCACACATTCAAAACCTGGATTTCAAAACTGCCAGGATGTTTAAGAACGTAGAACAAATTGTAATATGCAGCATGAGGCAAAAACAGGGTCGATTAACTTAAAGTCTCATACACTGAGCTTACCACAGGGGTGGCCTTCTTAATGAGCTTATGCAACCATCCATCTTCTGGATGGAGCTCCACAAACCCAGCCATAAAAATGTGCTAGCAGCAACACTAACAAATAGTATAAAAGGACAGTAGAACAAAACTAACAAGTTAGTGGTCATGTCTTACAAACTGTGCTGATGTATTCTAGGAGCGGGAGAAATTCTATTATCAGTTTGGATACTAAACAAAATGACCAAAAAAATGTAATGAACTCTTATAACAAAATAATAGGGTAACAAATAACAGATAAATTGTTATACAATTTCAGTGAGAACATTTCAATACATAATTCTTTAAGTGCAAGCGCATTCTTGGGTTTATTTTCAGCTAAGTTCATTTTTAAGTGCTATTTTGTAATTGTTACATTAATCTGTAGAACAAGACCTGTCTTGGCTTCACTTCCCATCACTCTCCAACGCAGAGAGACAGACAGATGAATGGATAGATGAAGAGAACGTCGCTGGCGTCTTACCTGCAGTGAGTCGGTGGTGTGGGAGGTTGGCTGGCCAGCCTTTCCGTATCCCTGACCATGAGCTGTCAGCAGCCGGCCCATCAGATCTATCGCAGCCCGCCAGTTTTTACTGCTCTGCAGGGGAGAAAAAACACAGCACGCTGGATCTGAAACACACACCGTGACTGAGTGATGGAAAAATAGACGAAGACCTGGGGGCTAAAACATATCACTGCAGTTCCAGCTATCATGATCACAAACACACTCAAGGGGACACATCACTAACAAGGTATCACTTCGGAACAACCGACGAATATTCAAATGCATCCATTGAACCACCCACATTTCTCAGGGTCTGGGCCTGTCTCCAGTGTTCTCCCTCAAGGACGAATGTTTCAGCAAATTTAAAGGATAATTCCTGTTTATTACAACTTGGGTCTGATATATTAGTCATAGTTTCAGCTATCATTTCTGAGTCCTGGGAACTTGGCAAAATTACAACATACTCTATGACAAGGTCCGATGGCAAAAATCAGTCTTCAACCTAAGCTTGACAGTTCATTCTTCACCTAGGAAACAACGGTTTCAAACCAATCTCAACTCAAGGTCCACTTACTCACTTGTTCTGGAGCTTTTTCTTGAATTTCCCCTTGGAGATCAATAGAGTATCAATCTTTTGGCCATATCACACAGTCCAGCAAAAGACTGGGTTTGGTCAGTTGCCATGGACATGCAGATGCTCAAACATTACATATTCCTAAGGCTGAATACAAAATCATTCAGAAATCACAATCTATTTGTGTGTGTGTGAAATGTATGCTCCATATACTGCAGTGCCCTCAAACATTCCCACAATGGAGCAAAGAGTAGCAAAATAATGGACTAACTTTTCCATTGGTAGAACTGGCTTCTCAGTTGGTCGCACCCCTTTCTTGCTACAGCACGGTATTAATCAATGACTTTGCATGCTGATGAATATTTAATAAAAATAAATAGAAAAATAGTTCATTTGCATACTTAAGTTTTGCATTGATGTAAGGAGTGACAGTGACTTGAGACTTGATATTTTCTAAATATTTTAATCTAACTGCTATCTGAATATTACTTTCATCTAACCGCTAAAAAAAAGGTTGGTCCTGTATCAGCCCCTACAGGTTTTGTGTTTCTTACGGTTGTTGTGCATCTTCAGAGTTTCGAGCTTAAACTGTGTTTTTTAATAAAAAAAACTGTGCTGGAAATTAAAACACCTGTGTCATTGTTACCTCACTGTTTGGTCCCTAACAAAGTTCCTTTATCTTACATGACAGTGCTAACTCTAAACTGATAATGTCACATCTAATGCTGCAAAACAAAAGTCACTACATATGAAATGAGGCAGGTGTGGGTGTAAGCGCACAACTGAGAGTGTTCACACCGATGTGTGGGACTGCCAGCCATTGAGGCTGGAGGACAAGGCGCCTACTCACACAAACACAGTGGACAAGTGAGCATGCACACACACACACACACACACACACACACACACACACACACACACACACACACACACACACACACACACACACACACACACACACACACCTTGATATTAGCAGCATCTGCTTCCACAGGAGGTGGTACAATAGGTAAGTGGGGGACAGAGGTGATGAGGTGGTGGTGGCAAAGGGGTGGGGGGAGAGGGGTAGAGTCACCCACCCCATCAACACACATGACAAGGTCGGCTCCCTGATTGGGTCCTAAGTGCTGTGTCATTCATCACAGCCAGGGTGCTAATTAGGAGAGCGAGAAAGAGAGAAGGCTACTTTCTCTCTAGTCATCTTTATCACAAAACTCATCAGCCTTTTCCCTCTCTTCTCTCTGTTGTAGCTGTCCTCGCTTCCCCATTCATCTTCTCTCCTTCTTCCTCTCTTCCCATTCATCTTCCCTCCTCCTTTTTTCTCTCTCTTGCCTGCCTTGCTGCCTCTCTCTCTTCCTCAGGATTCTCCAATACTTTCCTTCTCCCTCCATCTTGACGCTTCCTCTTCCCTATCGCCTATACGCTACCGCCCCTCCCTCGCTCTCCTCTCCTGCCTTGTGCCAGTAACTGCGCTGCCTCTGAATCTTCATTAGGGGGGGAAATGAAGCTGAAAACGAGGAGGCAGCCTGGATGGCCAAAAGCAGCTGCAGTCACTCTCTCTCTCTCTCACTCACACTCACACACACACACACACACCCTACAGTACACTACTGCTAAGCCACAGAGCATAAGAAGACAGGTGTGTGAGGGTGTTATTCTAGGTGTCTGTGTGAGATTAGGATGCCCTACACACACACCCACAGACACCCCCTACAGTACACTACTGCAAAGCCACAGGGCATAAGAAGACAGACGTGTGAGGGTGTTATTCTAGGTGTCTGTGTGAGATTAGGATGCCACACACACACACACACACACACACACAAACACACACACACACACACACACACACACGATATGGATGGAATAAATCTGGCCCACATGTAGTGAAAGAGCACAGAAGTCAAAGTTGGCCATAGTGGAAGGAAGAAAAGAAAAACCAGAAACTCTTGGCCAAAAGAGTTGAAAAAAGAAAACAAGGAGCAGTGGGTAGCAGAGTGGAGAGGGGGAGATGAGGAGAAGAGAGTTGAGGGCCAAGGGAGCTGCAGAGAAGCACCGCAAGGAGCTAAAGTGAAAAAAGACCCCACAACGCTGGAAAAGTAAACTTCAGCTCAGGCCTTATGTAACGATGCAGCATTGCTGCTACGCATAACTTCATGGTCTGATATTATCTTACACCAGCCTATAATCTTAGGTCTTGAACCATACCAATCCAAACCAAACATTACAGGCATATCGTAATACAGGAGCTGTGAACTGAGCAGACAGCAGGCAGGCTTTGTGTCTTAAGAGGCAATCTTCTGTGACTAGAAGGTCTCAGGGTCAGTCTCCATTAAAGATAGTTTGCGATTGTGAGCGCCCTTGAGCGAGATAATGACGGACGTCTCTGCTTTACTGTCATCTCAAATGGTTGAACCTGAGTTCTAACCCCGCTGATGAAAAAAGTGCAAGAACAATCACAGACTGGACAGTTTATTTTTAAACAGCATTATCATATTATTTTAGTGAGAACTCATAAATAACTACAAATAACTAATGTTAGGGAAATCTGTTTATGTTTTGTTTACGCGTTTCTGGATTTTTTTTTTTATTATATATATATATATATATCGGCCGATATATATTGGATTTTTAAAATCACCAAATATTTGTATCGATATCGGCCTGAAAAATCCTTTATCAGTCGGGCTCTAGTATGTAGTTATTATGTATTGTCTTGTCTCCAGCTGTCAAAATAACCTGACTAAAATTCATACCATTATTCAGTCTAATATATTTTCAGTTTCCACTTTTGTCTAATAGTGTTTTTACACAGACCTGGTGTAGCCCGCTTTAGTCACACTGGGCAGTGCTAATCTGGGATCACATGTGTTTCCACAACAGGGGATAACCACACTTTAGTTGTCCAGCTTAGCAGCACGGCCAACCGGGGCCAACCTGTGACAATCTCCGCCCTCAAACCAAGCAGCGTCTTGCACTGATTGGCTAAAAACTTGAGGTTAGGTTGGTGACTAGAGAAAAGACACCATCTCTATGGATAAAAGACAAGAGACTTGTAACTGAATGTCTCTGGTTTGGAGTGAAGTTTCACTTCTATGTTTGTAATATCATCGAACAGATTCCTTACGGGTTGTATTTGAGCTGTGTTTAGTTGCTGCTAATGCAAACTTAACATTTCCCGTTGCTGCTGCTGGCCAAGTAAGTGTAAACTAGGGATGCACCGAATCCAGATTTTTGGGGTTCGGCCGAATACCGAATCCACTGGTTAAGATTCTGCCGAAACCGAATCCTACTCCCATCCTCACTCCATTAACAGAGTAAACACATTAAAGAAGTAAACAATGTCCACAGCAGTATATTTTTCATTTTATTTTAACTGTAAAAAAGAAGAATAGGCAACATTACTGGTTAACACAAGGTTTTAGCTGTGACTATCCTTCCTTTGCCGTACCTGAAGTTGCTGCATTTTGGCTGCCGTCTGTAGATTCCTTCATGCACAACTGGTATTCTTTCAGATGTTTCATACGCAAATATTTTAACAGTGGTGATGTTGTGTATTGTTTAGGGTCCTTGCCACCACGAGACAAATCGGCATTGCAAATTTTTCTTTTGACTGAAAGTACTGCCAAACAACACTTTTTCCGCTCACAAGTTCCATTTTCACTTTCTCACAGCCTGCTGCATTGAACGCTCCACCTACGTAAACACCTTCCCGTAATCAACGGCGGAGTCATTACGTCGACCAGCGTAGCGAGGCGTAGTGCAAGCGTAGGGTTTGGTGGAAAAAAATTCTAAGGTTCGGCAGAAACCGAACTCTGTCAAAAAGCCCAATATTCGGCCGAATCCGAATCCTGGATTCGGTGCATCCGGTTTTCCCCACCATCAAAAAACATGTACTAGGTTTCTCCAGTCAGTGCCCTTGATCAAGGCACTGGCTCAGATCTGGAGTTGGTCCCCGGGCGCTGTAAATGGCTGCCCACTGCTCCCTTGAGGGATGGGTTAAATGCAGAGAATGAATTTCGCTACATGTATGTGACAATAAAGTACCTTACCTAAATGACAACCTAATAGTGGCGCTAGAGGGGGTCAGAGGATCACCCAAATCAATACAATACATTGTCTGAGAACCATGAATGTCTGTACAAAAGTTGGTGCCAATCCATCTTTTAGAAAACATTGAAGCAAATGGGATCACCAAAAGACATTAGGGTCCATCCTCTGGGCACCATAGATATCTGTCCCAGATTTCAGGCTAATTCATCCATTAGCTGTTTCAGTCTGGATCAAAGTGGTGGACAGACCTTACGACATTACCATCCCTAGAGCCTTGCTGCTAACATGACTAAAAAGTTCAGGTGAACTTCTCATTTAAGAACATACAAAGTGCTTTGTGATAGTTTGTCATAAATGCCATTATGCATACAAACCACGCTGTCACTCCCCAGGTTTGAATGATTTCAATTAACACAGAAAGGGTGTTGGGAGGACATAAAAATAGAAAAACAATAGGCTGATGGTGATTAATAATTTAGCTCAGCTCAAATGGCTCCGCAATAAGGCATAATCAGATCCCCCCAAATCAAATGAGGAGGCATTCCCATGGTGATTTATTGCCAGTGACATTAAATTAGGAATTGACTACAAAGGCTTGGTGAAAGAAGTGTGTAATGGAATTGTGTAGGCATAAATCTAGCACGATAGCGGGGTAGGGAGCTATTTTCTTTTGTTTGCTGCTGCTTGTTTTTGAGGACGGTGGATACTACTCCTGCCTTTGGTCCACACAGAACAAATACACCACACAAAAGAAGGAAGATAGGAAAGAAGGAAGAGGGGAGAAGTCAGATATGACCCCACAGAGTGACAGTGTGGTACTCAAGATGGTTCCCAAAGTAAGTGCTCAAACCCAAGAGCCACTGTGGCAGCTAGGGTTGAGTACCAAAACGCGGTGCCAATAGGGCACCGGTTCCGATGTAAACGGTAGAAACGAGACCGAATAAGAACGAAAATATCGGTGCCTGATTTTTTTCAGAAGCATTGCTGCACAGGACGCTACGTTTCCGTTAGCTAGTAGCTGGGTTAAACACAATGGTTATAATGCTGACAGTTCACTTTAAAGCGATATAAAGTGTGACTGTATTTCCCTGTAGAGGATTCCAACAGCGCGACGTAACAGTCTGACTGCAGCTGCCGTTGTCGGAAAAACAACACAGACGGTGCGTTCACTTGAAACTCACCAGCCTTGTGGTGCATTCAAAGTTATTGTAAAATACCCTTTTCCCATCTGGTGCTTGTTTTTGTCGTTTACCAGCAATTTACTGGTGAAATAAGTCACTGTTATAAGTTATTGTTATTACATTATTAATCAATCATTTAATTTTGACTATATGGCCTTAGCAATAAATAAGCCGTTCTTTAATGTCGCCAACTGTCGTTTTGTGCTCCTTTTTTATATTTTAAATTATATACATTATAAATATATTATATATATTTCGGTTCAGGTACCGGCACCGTTTTAAAAGTATCGTTTTATCACCGGTATCGGAAAAAACCCAAACGATACCCAACCCTAGCGGCAGCTCAAACCTTTCAGTGACACAGAGAGGCAAACTGTAGACCTGTAACCGGAAATGCAAAACCAGAAATGCTCAGCCATGGCGTTGCTTGCTTATTTCGTTCATCATATGTCTTTTATCTTATAAAGAACTCCACATGGACATGCTAAAAACTTGTTTTTCCATTGGAGGGGGTCTTTAACTTCAAAGAGAGCACATGCCTAAAGCATGTTCAGCATTACAGAAAACAACATGGATTGTAATTGAAAAATCTGACTTCAGTAGTACTACAATGCTTTACACACTCCTACATACTCACACCCACTCAGACAAATGTGTGCATTGAAAATGTACACACATTACGCTCACACACACACAAACACATATACATAATTAGTCTCGTCGCAAGTTTAAAAGAGGTGAGGCTTCTAAAATGTGTTGGCGATCGTAAGTGTGCCTTTCCTTTGGTGAGTAAAAAAAAAAGAAAAAAGACCTGCATAACAGAGCTTGGCGAACAAACGAACGCCCACTTGTTCTCTCACAAGACCCGAAGCCTCCAGGCGGATCAGACTTAAAAAGGCTTCCTCACACCAGCTTTGGTTAACACAGGGAGCTCCCGTGCTACTTCAATTAAGCCCCGGCATTTTAGATTAAACAGATGTAGTGGAAAAAAACAACATTTGTTATATGCTAAAAGTGCATACCAGTCATTGCAACAGTGGCTAACTTGACTTTGATGCCTCTGTAGTTGGTCTACAGACACTTGAACCAGGGGACAGAATATTGCCCTCAAGCTAGAGGACAGTCTGCTTGGCTACTGTACTGATATGAACTTCACACAGCATCCATTTTGTCTCCCACAGGAGATCGCCGGACTCCTCAAACAGTATCACTGAGGAGACGTCGAGACAACAACTGGCATCATATATTATGTGAAGACACCGTACTAGCTCATGGCCTGTAAGAGAACTCCACATAACACTCCCTAAGATGGCTCAACACAGCTTCAAAGTTCTAAGTGATGCTCCTCTGGGTAATATTAACCACTGATGGACTAGTGGGCTACTGGATAACTTTTGATTTTTGGTTTGGTTGTCAACAATAACAGAACGCCCCACTTCCCTTTTCCTCTGAGAATGCTGCTGAGAACTGTTTTAAACAGAACTTCTTTCTCAGGCCTGATTCATATCCAACGACTCACAAGGTACAACACACACGGTCATTTTTATCCAATACTGCGAGACCTGAAATTTTACACTGACCTACTTGGTAAGGTTACTAATTGGCCCTCATTTAAATATTGGACTTACGAAAGTAATTGCTGAGATCTGGGAATACAGTGACATCATTACAACAAAGTCCGATGAATCAGAATCACAAAGAAAGATGGGGTTAAAAACATCAGCTGTCAGACAATTAAGAAGGCAAAAATGTCTATACTGAACTACAAAACAGCCACAAAACCTGGACATAGAGAAGGGTGATATTCGCCAAAATGGGGATAATGACACACACATATTCTACAATAAGTCTTTTGTCTCCAAGTAGGAATGCACCGATCTGACTTGTTCAGTCCCGATACCGATGCCTGGGCTTTGTGTATCTGTCAATACCCGATACCGATCCGAAACCGTTGTTGAATTAATAATAAACTGTATACCTTCCACCTAATACTTTCTCTCCACCATGTGGAAGAGACTAAAGGCACCAGACTTTCCTAACTAAACATTACTTTCCTAACTAAGACAAAATAACATAGATGTAATGTATTGAATTCTTATTTATTTGTTATTTAAAAAACAATTGTGCATTCAAATCGAAAATAGAATGTAATCAAACTTCTTAAAATAAATTTAAATAAATAAAATGTAGCAGTAGAAACTAAATAGTGAATACTCTTCCAGCATGCGACACACGTGCTGCTGACGAATGACGTAGGATGTGCTGCGACGGAGAAAAAAAATAAAAATAAACTGGATCGGCCCGTGGATCTGTTAATTTTTCCGATAACCGATCCAGATATTTTGTCAATATTGGGGCCGATATCCGATCTTAATATCGGATCGGTGCAACCCTATCGCCAGGTGTAGATAAACTCAACCAAAGAAAGAACACTGTGTGAAGTGGGCGAGCTTGGATGCATGTGTGCCATATGTTAGTAGAACTGCAGCGACATATCACTAAGAATCAGCATATACCACTAAAACAAAAGTGGCTTACCATCAGCATCCCAATCTGGACCAAAATGTGACAGCGTTCCTGGCCTGGATATCCTACACTATTCCCAGTCAGATTTTGCAGATTTTTGCATTTGATAATTCAAATGGTGTTTGTTTCTCCATTGTCAACTAGATAGGCAAAATGTGGCCATATTTCACTCCTGGTAGACTGGTTCAAACTGACTAGCTATTTTTATTCTGTTTAAATTACTGTATGCGGTGACTCCCTCTAATTTGGTCGATCTTCCACCTTTGAAAAAATAATTCAAGTCTCTTAGAAGTTATTTCTACCTTATGTCTATTATAGAAAATGTTGGTTATTGAGGTTGGAGGTTATATGAACTGAGTTTGGTTGGCTGTCCTGGCCTCCCCTCTACTTCTCCCTTTGTCTTCCCAGTGACCTCTGCTGCGTGGTCAGCAGTGGGCTAGTCTCTGGCTCAGCACCACCGTGGGCTGGCCTCATCTGTCTCTCTCATTAGCAATCACCCCATTCTCTCCTCCTCTCCCCCTCTTTTCCTCCATCTCCTTCATCTCTTTCTGCCTCCCCTCTGCACTATCCACCATAGACACTAACCTCTCTTTCCTCCCACAGTGTGATGCCGTCTGGGCTTGGGGCCAGCATATATGTGTGTGTGTGTGTCTGAGTGTGTGAGAGAGAGAGAGAGAGAGAGAGAGAGAGAGAGAGAGAGAGAGAGAGAGAGAGACCCACCTTGGCTGGGTCAGACAGACACACCCCCATAATCACTGCAACAACCCAGCTGCTGCATCGCACTTTGATATCATTGCTGTAACCTTTACTTGTCATTATCGTAACCTTTTTAAATAGCTGTCATTTCCGCCACCAGTTACACTTGCAAGCCTATGCACCGTCAGCTTTTGTAGCGCTGAAGGGCATGTTTAAACCTTAGTGGTTGTTGTTTTCACCTTGCTCTGTTTATGTTGGCAGCAGCCATATGCTCAGACCGATTGTAAAAGTACAGAGGGTGTTTAGCCTCTTGGTATGCCATTGCCAGCATAAGGGATCATTCAAGTTTATTACAACTTGGGACTTATTATTAATTTTTTTTTTTACTTTTTGCCACTGTTGCTATTGGTGATCATAAAAAGGCACTTACCAAGTTATTAGGTCTGCATTGGTTTGTGTATTACGATTATAGATTTTGTTGGTAAGATATATAGGCTGAGGAATAATGAAGGATTTACGATTATTATGCATTAATTTCACACACACTACTAATGTATAAAACTCTTTAGATTTGAATGTGCTATTTATTGCTGCCTCTGGAAACAGAAATAACACAGTAACAGTTTTGATGTTTTAGTAAAATTGAAAAAGAAATTGAGAACATCTCTCATGCAGTGTTATTAAGCTAGTGTACAGTAGTAGCCTCCATATTTCTAATAAGCACGGCACTTTAAGCTGGTGCACCGCTGGAAGAACTTTGTTTTCGTTTTGTGCAAGTTGCAACAGTTCAGTTCTGTGCAACAGAAGCAGGGCTCTTTGATTTACAATTGCTCTCGTATTTCCCGACGTATCATCTGGTGTTTTTCTGTGTTTCGTGGGAATTTAGAGCAACTAGAGGGGTTAATGGCTATATAGTCTCGGATATTTAGACCTTCCTCCACAGCGCTGCAGAGGAGGTATCTGGCTAGTCCACACAGCATTCCGGGATGGGAGAAAACGTGCTCTGGTTTATTGGCATTTCTTAAAACCAATCACAATCGTCTTGGACGGTGCTAAGAGCCGGACGGAGCCACGGTGCCTCTGCAAAATAGCCTCGGGGAAGAACTTGTTTGGGTGGAACATGTGTACGTTCAAAAGTTGTTTTAGTCGTGCAACAGAAAACTCAGATAGTCTAGCTAGCTAACGGTACCGGTGCTTTTCATGGGAAAATGCTACATATTATAGCTTTAAGTCATTTATCAAGCAAAAATACCAACCATTATCTTGTCTCAAATGTGAAGATTTGTCTGCTCGACTCTATTATTGAATATCTTTGGGTTTATTAATGGTTGTTTATGTACAATATAGATACTTAGTTGCAACCGTAGTTGTTGTACATGTATAATTACTCATACAGTTCCTTAAAATGACATGAAAGCAGAAGTCACAATGCTGTAGTCCAAGTATTTTCCTAAAAATGTATTGAGGCATTGAGACATTTCTAAAGATACTTCTCAGCAGTGCATTGCAGTGCTACAGTATGCCTGACAAAAAAAAAGCATATGAAGTCTTACTTTACATGGCGATTCATTAGAAAGAAGCATTGAGTGTGTTTTTATGCGTGCAATGGCAGCTCTCCTACAGAGACTGGGTGACGTCCACGTTCACCAGATGATGGGAGTGACACATACAAAGAAACCGAGGGAGAGAGGACACGCAGCATCTTCTTGTTAGATCCCTTGTGTGTAAGTGTGTTCAGTGTTCATTTGTGCACTCAGGGCATGAGTGTGTACAGAGTGTATTAGGGCTGCACAATATATCATGTTTTTGTCATCGCAAAATCAACTGGTGCAATAAACACATCGTGAAAGGCTGTGACATATCGCTAAAGACACTCACACAGAGATTTATTTTGTTAGTTGAAAGAAAATATCAGTAGATAACTGCACTTTAAAATGTTACTGTCATTCTTCTTTAGTAGTGCCTTTTTATATTCAATAATCAATTTCGATAAAAGAATAATGAAAATGATTTCCTGTCATTTGTTTTTTAAATTGAACAATTTGTTGTATTTTAGCAAAATACTGAAAGCAGCAGAAATGCAGAACTAGGTACACTATCGTTGTTTACAATAACAGTGTACTGTTTATTTATTGCAATAAATATCCTTATCGAGAAGATATTTTCCTCATATTGTGCAGCCCTAGTATGTATGTATGTATGTATGTATGTATGTATGTACAGAGTGAGTGTGTACGGTGGCAGTGGATGCAGTTACACTCTGGTTCTGCAGCATGACTCATTCTGCCAGATCATAGCGAAACACACACACACACACACACACACACACACACACACACACACACACACACACACACACACACACACACACACACACACACACACACACAAGAATCAAGCTCTATGAACTGACTACTATCTTCATCCAAGCAAAAGACCATACCACAAAAGGATGATCACAGCAAATATAGGATAGCATAAAATGTGCTTAAAGCGTGTAAGCGCATACATGTCGATACTTGTTACCCACTGACATGTGAACACAATCTCTCACACACACACACACACACACACACACACACACACACACACACAGGATGACACATACATGCTCCAGGTCAATTAAAGCATCCCAGATAATATGTGACTGATCAGCTGTGTTGACAACATCAAGCTGTACCAGGCTACACTTTAAACGGCCACATGCTAACTAACATATCCATGTCCATGTGTATGTATGTGCGTAAGCCTGTGTGTGTGTGTGTGTGTGTGTGTGTGTGTGTGTGTGTGTGTGTGTGTGTGTGTGTGTGTGTGTGTGTGTGTGTGTGTGTGTGTGTGTGTGTGTGTGTGTGTGTAGGTTCTGCTTGTGCACATCCTCATTTTCTCAATTTCACTTTCCCCTCCCAGCTTAGTGAGCTACATCACCTACGACAGCTTTGATCTATGAGTTTGTTTGATCTTAGAAGTTTGAGTATTTCATAATTTATTGGTAAGTAAATCATATGAATGCAAGAAGATGGCGGTAGATACAGAAGGCAGACGGTGTCTGATTAATTCATCAGTTGGAGTGACTCAGTCAATGGGTATTATGTCAGCAAAGCTGTCACACGGGGGCTGCTCTGATCGAGACCAAACAGGGCTCCGTATTTGGGAGCAGAACAACAAGGTGAGGCAGTGAATAGAGATGTTGTCCTTGAGCTGGAGGCCCTGGGTTCAATTCTCTGTGTCGGCGATCACCAGCCTTATTGAAGTGTTGTTGAACGAAACACTGAATCTCAAGGAGCAGCAGGAAAGCTGTTCTGTAGCCGACTCTGACCTCTGGACTCCCAGTGAAAAGAGGATCTCCTTTCATCATATTATACGTGGGTTTCCTTGTTTTAAAAAAGTCTTTGGTGATGCCCGATGACACCATGCGCTAATTTGCGATACAGAGCATAAAGTCGAATCTATCGTGGTGGCTAAATATTCAGCAGGGCAAACTCTAAGCCTTTTTACACATTTGTAATGCTATTAAGAACTAGAAGGGCACTCGGAGAGCGCAGACCTCCGCCAAGGCATGCCCTATCTCACATCTCAATGTTAAATGCAGTGTGAAGTATTATTTATTTTTTCCGATTATTCCGACACCACACTAATGCAGCACAAAAGCCCTATCTCTCAATGTTAATCAAAGTGAAAAATAATTTGTGTATCTGTCTCCTGATTTGGATCCGCTCCAAAATTGAGTGGGTTCTTCAGTGGCCCATGCTACGCCCTTCCACACACGTTTCGAGAAGACCAGGCCAGTAGTTTTTAGTAATCGTGCTGACAGACAAACAAACCAAGTTTTAGGAGAAATGGCAGCTTGTTGTTGTTGCCGCCAACAAGGAGCAAATGTCAAAAGACTTTGCCCGACACGGAAAAGGTAAAGCAAATCAATCACATCACAAGTTCACTGAAAGTTTGATGGCCAAAGATCTGCACCCTACACTCAAGAAAAAGCAGGAATTACTGCGGTTGTAGTGGCATTAAGATGAAAATCATGGATGTCCACTGACACAGAATTCTTTGTCTATCATTCATTTGTATTGTTTCTTATTTAAGGATCCCTTACTAATTGTATGAACATACAATAACACTAACTTTGTAGAAATAACTCCATATCTCCCGACACACAGCATTAATGTTTCTTTCTTCGCTTGTCCCTTCGTTGACATATTTCCTGTAGGCCAACTACTAACTAGTACGTCACCTTTCAGGCTCACTGACTCTCTCCTTTGTATCACACACACACACACACACACACACACACACACACACACACACACACACACACCAATTGACTGCAAGCTGAAAGTACCATCCTCTGTGTGTATACATACACCAAGTCCAGAAGGCCCTTGAAATATGCACAGCAGTCCCATGCATAATACATGGGCACAGCAGGAGAAAAGAACTTGTGAGATGAGTGGATCTCCACCTCTCCATCGCTCCACTCCACCCCTCCCCTCCTCTCCTCTTTCTCCTCTCTCCATCACACTGTCTGCTGCTGCGCATATGTTTTAAATAACAACTGTCTCTCAGGGTCATTTGTGGGTCAGAAACGATGATGGAGGGAACGCATGAGGGCCTGAGAGAGAGATAGATGGCAGCAGAAAAGGGAATGAGGCGAGACCGCACGGTCACAAAGAAAGACAGGCATTTTTATGCCTGGCACAAGAGTAGCAGAGCAACGTAATATGAAGAGAAAGGAGACAAATGATTTACTTTTTTCAGTCAGCTGAGACCAGACCACCCAGCAGTTTCAGTAGAATCAGTGACTGTACAGGCTGACCAGGCTCCAGAAAGTGAAGTAATGTTCCAAAGCAACTGGTGCACTGCACATGCACATAACTTAAAGTCACTCACTGATTCATAACCTGGAGAAG
Source organism: Sander lucioperca (assembly GCF_008315115.2). NCBI lineage: Eukaryota > Metazoa > Chordata > Actinopteri > Perciformes > Percidae > Sander > Sander lucioperca. The sequence goes on from NC_050190.1 coordinate 30,655,933, forward strand.
CTGATTTTAGTTGTTTTGAGTTATGTGTAGGGCAGGGTACTAGGGCTGCACAATATCAGGAAAACATGTAATATGCGAAAAAATTGTTGAATATTGCAATGACGATATCACTTGCGATAATTAAACAAATTAAGTGTTAATGTCTTTCTGCTTTGCTGGCTAACACCTCACGTAATGCTCTTTACCACCTCAGTCAGTAGCGTCTACATGGGAAATAAGCATCTAGAGCAGTAGGGCTTCATCTCATTGGCCAAATATTTTGACAGGCATCATTTGTTGCAGTTCAAGCAGTCTTTGCGATACGTGTACCTTAATATCAACATTTACGAGAACGATAAATTTGCGATATATTGTGCAGCCCTACTGGGTACTGAATTGGACCTTTTTAGGCATCGACTGAATTGCCTCCTTAGGATCAAGTATTGAAAAATGCCTCGTCATTCAATCCCAAATTTCAATACCTAAGTAGTAAATCTCATCAGCGTCAGTGAGCCAATAAGCATGCAGCATGCTTCTACCTAGTTCTAGTAATGTTTGTGATTGGCTGTCTAACATTACACGTCGTAGAGGCAGGCAGGAAAAACTCTACGTTACGCACAAAGACGTAGTAGGAGCTGAAAAATATATAAAACGATTTTGGATTTTTTTTGACACCATGCGCTAATTTGCGAGGCAGAGCATAACGTCGAATCTATCGTGGTGGCTAAATATTCAGCAGGGCAAACTCTAAGCCTTTTTGTAATGTGTAATGTTTCAATTTATTTTTGTTAAAATGGATTTTATAAAATTGGTATTCGAAAAAGTATTGTTCAGGAACCGGTATCAAAGTCACGGTATTGGTATTGTTACCAGTATTGAAATATTTTGAATGATACCCAGCGCTAGTTATGTGCCTGTGGTTCCTGCCTTTCCTTATTTAACCTTTAAAAACAAATCTCAGCGTTATTATTACGGATGTCCCAATGAAGTCTTTTTGATCCTGAGTCCAATCCAATACTTACATTAACCTAAATGTTGATTAAATATGTATCTGACACATTGAAACAACAGCTGTAGCCAACTTAATCTGACACACCTTAATATTCACAAACTACTTGATCCAAACACTGAAGGCCCTGGTTAAAGTTTATAAGCTTAGGTTATTAATATGATATCAAGGAAAGTTTAACTGGAAGAATGTGTCTCCTGAAATTGACGTGAAGCGATCAGCTAGAGAGAAGACCTATCACTCTGTTGGAGTTGTTGGACCTACAAAAACATTTAATTATAATATTATTTAATATTTCTATACCACTAACAAGGCTCAAAATATCACCACACTTCAACGGTAGCATGATGAGGGTCCCTTCATGTAAACCGAAGCATTGAGAACCTTGTAAGTGTACAGACAGTTTATTAAGAAGATTAGAAGATTATAAAGACAGTAGCGTTCACGTATACAGGCAGGCGCCATCTTGGGAAAACAGTCATAACCTGTCGAACGCCGTGCAACCAGTAACATAGCTCAAGCACGGCGTTCGTCGTTCGACTGGTCGTGACCGTTTTCCCAAGATGGCGCCTGCTTGTATACGTGAACGCTACTGTCTTTATAATCTATCTTTTTAATAAACTGTCTGTACACAATGCTTTGGTTTACATGTAGGGACCCTCATGATGCTACCGTTGAAGTGTGGTGATATTTTGAGCCTTGTTAGTGGTGTAGAAATAGAGATTTCTTTTTATTTTACCCTCTGCCCCAAAGACTAGCATTACAAGCTAATCAGCGGTTTGCGCTAGCTTGTTTCAAGCTAGAGACATTCGATTAGCATGAAAACAGATCCCAGAGAACGGGCGACTCGGTACACATATGTTATTAACCCCTAGGTTCATTTTGCGCCGGAATTGTCCTTTAACTGGACAATAGACAAGTTTCATTTTGGCCTGCCATCAACGTACTCATGGAATTAAGGTTAATTAACGACAGCTGATATGACCTGCCACCAGAGGCGTTTGTCATCTTTACCGCTGAAATCGGCTAAAAATGAGAAGCTGCTAGCTGAATGTTTTCTACACTGATCTTTGCTAATGAGAAAGAGAGGAGTAATAACTGATTATTAACAGATTTATTATCCTCAGAGTTTAGTGAATTTTGCCAACTCGGCAGTGTCCAACTTAACATGTTTCCCACACTCAGAGTTTTACTAGCCTCATGTATTTTTACTGGCGTGAAAAAAAGACTTTTCCCTCAAACTGTTAATTTATTGATTGTATGATTCGTCCAACATTTGAATATTAATTTCATTCATATTATTACATTTCTTCTGCCTCCTTGAGCCATCACAAGTGAAGTGACTCATGCTGTGATTGGCGGAAACACTGTCGACTGGCCAATCAACTTGCCCAACATACTTTTTTTTACTGGCCCTGGGCCATTGCTTATGTCGAAACCGTCCTGGTGTCAGAACAGTCAGTCACTGGTGACAACCAAATCATTTTTCACATTCACACACACACTTATTTTCACTCGCACATGCAACAGAATGCCCTGGCTGCAACACTTGCAGGCTGAGGAGGACAAAACACAGTAGAGTTCAGCAAAGGAGCGATCGATTTGGATCGGCTTTATTTTAGCTGACAAGATCCTAAACACTATGCCTGGATTGGCCCAGATACCGATCCTTAGGGTCATCTCGGGAGTCGTCGGGACATCTCTAATTATTATTATTTCATCAATACACCTTATCTAGAATTATGAGAAATACTATATTTTTCATGGGCTCTGCCAGGTACGCTACAGTGCAGTGCACCTGCACAGCAGCTACCCCACACTAAACTCCTATTACAGCCTACACGTCATGACTCACGTTTGACCTTAACGTTTTAGTTCCCTAATCATCCTCTGTGATGTCAAAAGATAATGTATACACATATTGACAATAAACGCATTTGTATACAGTCAAAGACATACAAACTCTCTTTCTCATTAGCAAAGATCAGTGTAGAAAACATTCAGCTAGCAGCTTCTCATTTTTAGCAGATTTCAGCGGTAAAGATGACAAACGCCTCTGGTGGCAGGTCATATCAGCTGTCGTTAATTAACCTTAATTCCATGAGTACGTTGATGGCAGGCCAAAATGAAACTTGTCTATTGTCCAGTTAAAGGACAATTCCGGCGCAAAATTAACCTAGGGGTTAATAACGTCATGTGTACCGAGTCGACCGTTCTCTGGGACATGTTTTCATGCTAATCGAATGTGACCAGTTTTATCGCGAACCGCTAATTAGCTTATAACGCTAGTCGTCGGGGCACGAGGAAAGTAAAAAGAAATCTCTATTTCTATACCACTAACAAGTAGGGGTGGGGGGAAAAAAATCGATACAGCATAGTATCGAAATATTTTCTGTGGCAATACTGTATCGATACACACCACGCCAGGTATCGATCTTTTATTAAATATGTGTTGGTCAGTTTGTCTGCTTGACAATCCCATTTTGCAGCAATACAATTGAAGTGAGATGAACAAACAGAGAAATGTATATTTTTAGATAAAACAGATGTTGACAAATAGTCCTTTTGGGGACATCATTTGAAATTGGGAAAAATTTGAAGTTGGGAAAAAGGTAATGAATTGCAATATATCGCAGAATATTGCAATATGTTTAAAATCGCAATAATATCGTATCGTGACATAAGTATCGTGATGATATTGGATCGTAAGGCCTCTGGTGATTCCCACCCCTACTAACAAGGCTCCAAATATCACCACACTTCCACGGTAGCATAATGAGGGTCCCTACATGTAAACTGAAGCATTGAGAACTTGGTAAGTGTACAGACAGTTTATTAAAAATATTTTATTTATTTAGTTTATAAAGACAGTACCGTTCACATATACAGGCAGGCGCCATCTTAGGAAAACAGTCACGACCAGTCGAACGCCGTGTAACCAGTAACATAGCTCAAGCACGCCATTCGTCGTTCGATTTGACCTTATGGCCTTAGCAATAAACAAGCCGTTCTTTAATGTCGCCAACTGTCGTTTTGTATTGGTTCAGGCACTGGCACCATTTAAAAGTATTGTTTTAGCACCGGTATTGGTAAAAAACCCAAACGATTCCAAACTCTAGCAACAGCAGAGCCTCTCTTCTTGATGGCTGCTGACAACACTGTTGAAATAGCATTGTAGCAGCAAGTAGAAACAGAAAAAGGGCATGCATCACGCTGCTGTGCCCTCCAACAGTTTTGAAACATTTTGAGACAAGACAAAGCATGTAAACATGTGTACCCTGCCACGCTCTTTGCACAAACAGGCAGGAGAAAAAAAAAGACCAATGACAACATGAACTGCACACGGCTGCACCTCCAGTCACCAGCCTGTCAAGCTCCTTAGCCTCATTCGACTCATCTCCGGTGGGGGTATTTATCGATTATTGTATGGAAGTTAGAAATTCCAGTATCACGACGGCATTACTATACTACAACAGTAGAATCACTGGCACACAGTGAATGACGTTCTGAGCCTCAGAAGTGAATGTTAACAAATTAGTCATAGACAGAAAGTACAGAGAGTGACTTACGATGAGCCGTTTGAGGCCCGTGAAGGACTGTTCCACAGAGTTGGCGGTGAGGACCTGACGCTTCATTGCTGCTGGTTCTCCCAGGAAACGAAGCATCAAGTCTTTTACAGCATCGCCCTGCAGCAAAACACACACACACACACACACACACACATACTGTACATTTAGATGGATAGATAGACTTTATTGATCCCAAATGGCTGTGCTACAGCAGCAAGGTATTGGGCACACAGCACCCATATAGAATATACAATAATAAATAAATAAAAATACAAGAACACCTACTCAAAATGTCCCATCATGCAAAAGCCTATATTGAAGTAAGAGTCCTGAGTTACTGAACGCTAGGGCTGCACGATATGAGGAAAATATGCGATAATGTTGTTGAATATAGTGATAACGATATTACTCACGATAACAATATTACTCGCGATACATAAACAGATATTAAAATGCACTCAGTTCTGCATTTCTGCTGCTTTCAGTATTCTTCTACAATACGACAAATTGCTTGTTGAATTTACAACAAATAAAAGATCATCATTTCCAACATTCTTTTATGGACAAATTGAACATTATATTGAATATAAAAGGAAAAAAAAAAAAAAAAAAAGCATGACAGTTACATTTTAAAGTGCAGTTTTCTACCAATATTTTCTTTCAACTAACAAAAAAAAAAGAATTGTGTGTCTATTGCGATATGTCGATGCCTTTCATGATGTGTATTTTGCATCAGTTGATATTGCGATGACGATAAAAAAACGATATATCGTGCATGCTGGTATTTACACTTAGAACCGCTATATTACCTGCTGGATTTAAAAATATCAGATGAGTACTTACTCTACATTGAATGAAGTTGATTGGGGGTTAAAAAAAGAGAAACAACTTGATCTGGACATCCTTAGTTTTGGACAAAATTACAAGCAGTAAAACAATATTCAGCCCAAATAGAACCGGAACAATAAACAGACTGTAGTAAATGCTGTATTGGATTCAGCTTTAGAGTGGATCTAATATGTTGGCTGAAAACTGGCTCTTAGAGGGCAAAAACACCAAGATAACGGGAAAAAATACTTGATTTTTATTCAAGCAGGCATTCAAACAAACTGAGGGGATAATGAACACAATCTACGCTGGGAGGTGGACATACACCATACGATTCAATTGAATAAATAAGTGAATTGATCATAAGGGTTGTTATTACGAACACATGTTACTGTTGAAGGAACTCAGAGGATGCTTATGAGAAAAAAAACATGATGACACATGAGCCAAGGTGCGTGTATGTGTGCTTATAGACAAGTGACAACTATCTCCACACCATCTGTTGTGCCAGAGCAGGAGGAAGGTCTGACTGAACCCACTGTCATTCTGTGATAGACTAATGAGCACCGTAGAATGTTAACATTGGTATATTATATAATGTAATAAATAAGAATGATAAAGGTGGAGCCTAAGGCTAATCTAGCCATAATAGATCATAGGCTTTTTACTGTCAATAGCATGAAGGTTGTTATCTTGGGTCCTAGATGTTTTCATAGAGAATGTGTCCAAGCCGAGCCGAGTGTTGTGACCAAACCAAATATCAATAGAGCTGAAACTATTTATCGGTTAAACGATGAGCCGATCGTCACAAAAGTAATCGGCAACAATTTTGACAATCGATATGGCGGTTTAATCAAGCATAAATGGAAAGTATTCTCAGGTTAAAGCTTCTCAAATGTGACAATTTGCTGCTTTTCTGTGTTATATATGAATAAAAATTGTTTCGGGTTTTGGACGATTGGTCGGAGCAAAAACAGAATCTGAAAGGGTCGCCATGGGCTCTCAAAGCAAATTTGATTGATCGATCTGCAGTTATGCCCCTTCGGTCTTCCCCCGTCCAAACTCCACAAATCTAGTTTGCAATGCAGGCTTTCTGTTAAAAAAAAAGGTGTGGTCGTGACCGGGATGGTCTGTGGGTAGAGCAGGCGCACATATATTTAGAGGCTCATGCCTCGACGCAGAGGTCCAGGGTTTGACTCCGACCTGTGACGATTTCTCTCTCCCCTTTCTCACCTGTCCTGTCCATTAAAGGCGGTAAAGCCCAAAAAGAAAATTCTTAAAAAAAAAAAAAAAAAAAAAAAAAACAGTGTGGCCTCTGACCCCGGACAACAGTTTACACATGATGAGTAAAGTGAACTTCAAGAGAGCCCTTTTAAAAAAAAGGGGGCGTCCATCTCCAACACCTTTTATTATTTTGAATGACTGTAAGAAGAAACTATTCTCCCAGAGCTTTCTAAAGACACACAATGTATGATAAGCATTTTACTGCCTAAGTGCTTGTCCTACCTGAAGGTTGTCAAACTTGAGTCCAGGCATGGTGAGTCTGTTGGTCTCTACATAGGCTGGACTGTACTGCTGGGTGGCCACAGAGATCAACACCTTCCTGGTCTCCTCAGATGGCAGCCAGGCATCATGGCGCCTGTCCACCTCACTCAGGCTCAGCGCTGTTGCAAATGGGTCATCGCTGCCCGAGAACACAGCCTGGAGCTGGTTGAAGGGCTGCGGCTGAGTGGCTGGGGCTTGAGTTGGAGCTGGAGCTGCTTGGGGTGGAGGAGGTTGCGCCTTGGCGGTGGATTCGGTAGGGGCAGGGCCAAACACTGAACTAGGGGTGGGAGCACCAGAGTCCAGTGCTCCTCCGGGGGTGGAGATGGAGGAAGAGGTGGAGGAGAGCTGGTGCTCAGGGGTGGGGGCTAAGGGCGCTGGGCTGGAGCCAGGAGGGAGCTCAGCATTTGGGTTTGAAACGGAGATGAAGGAGGAGGTGGCGGTAAAGGAATCGAAGAAGTCAGAGGCTGGATTGACGTGTCCATTGTCAGTGAAGAATTTACTGAGGCTGGGGCTGGGCTGGCACACAAGGGGGGCCGTCAACTTGCTGGGGGTCACTGCCTCTTCGCTTCCTCCACCACTCCCCATGCTAAAGCTGGGAGACTTGATTAAGGTGGGCTGGAAGCCATCAGGCACCAAAGACTTCGGCTGGGTGCCATGGCTGAATATGGTGCACACCGGCACAGGTTCCTCTTTTGGGCTTGTCCCCCTAGCTTCCTGTGGTGCCGGTTCCCCACTTTTAAGATCAGATGGGCTCTGTGCGTCAGCTTCAGGTGAAACAAATGCTGTGACTTGCTCTTGTGTGTCTGGCTGCTCCTTTGTGTCCTCATCTGCTTTTAACACAGAACCACCTTTCTCCTCCTCCTCCTCCTCCTCCTCCTCCATTGCAACTTTTATCTCAGTTGTATTGTGTCCAATTTCACTTTGTTCCCCTTTGCTGCCTGGTGTCTCTTGGGCATTATCTTCCTCTTCTCCTCCATCCAGAAAGGAGTCAATGGGCGCTACCTCATCCTCCTCACTGTTATTAGGTGAGTCAGAAATCATGACGCTCTCCATCATCTGGTCGTTGAGCTTGTCCATCAGGCTCTCTGAAGGTGTAGTGCTGCTGTCCTCTTGGGGGGTGGCAAACTCTGCACCCAAGTCGATGCTGTCTTCCTGGGGAATGACACTGTCTATGGAAGGGGTCTGGCTGATGGTTGGCTCCGGAGGGTCTGGGCCTGGGGCTTCCTTGTTTACATCTTCCACTGTGATGTCCAAGGTGACTGGCCGCTGAGCAGGAGCCTCCCCACTATTCATCTTACTGCTCCTGACACTTCAACACAGTTATAAATTAAGTTACCCTTTTGATGTAATATGGCTTACATATATTCTGTGCTTTAGTGTACAACACTGTGCAGCATTTTTCATAGTCACTTCCTGTTATTATACGCAAACGCTATGTTTTACAAGCTCTTATCGAGTCGACGGAGAACGAGTCAGTTTTACGCCTTTTATTCATGCTTAAAGTCCTGTCACGAAAGAGCCGTTACCCGAGATATCGGAGGATTGTTGTCTGTTTGGTACTGGCTACTGGCTATCTTGCTAATGCTAGCTACATTAGCAGGTTGGCTATCGTACGCTAACTTAGCTGAGCAGCTGGTTGCAAATGTAAAATATATTCTTGACTAATAGCTGTCCACGCTTTAAAAAGCACAAAACATATTACAGTGTTATCCACATCATTACGCAAAAACAACGACAAATAAAAACTAAAACACAAACACGATCCTGCTTCTTACCTTACTGCAGACTGACAGATACAACTCTAATACGCATGCGCCGCTTCAAAGGAAAGCTACAAGTACGGTATTCCAGAGCAGACACATTTCATGCCGTCGTTTTTTTAGTATTCTTGACTTCTTCTACGTACTTTTAAAAACCTATACAACGTTGCACGACTGTCGTTACGTATTTGTAGTTGCACGCTCCATTTTTGCTAGTTTTTAAATCGCGGAAGTGCTGCCACTGTGTTGTGTTTTGTGCAGTAAGTAGCACAGTTACAGTATTTTTGTAGTGCTTTCATCGTGAGACGACGTTTTAAAAAGAGAAAAAGATCATACGTTAACTCTGGCAACAGATTGAAAAATGGAGGACGACGCTCCTGTCATTTATGGTCTCGAATTCCAGGTAACGTTATTGTCACATCCATAGTTAGTATAACTACTGTATCACATCGTTAGCTCTATTCTTAGCTATTCCATTATGCTACCCTTATAATCTGCTCATTCGTTTCCATATTCTATTCTATTCTAAGACTTCATGATAACGTTTTTAAGTGAATGTTATTTTGCATTTTCTTTGCAGGCACGAGCACTTACTGCCCAGGCAGCTGAAACTGATGCCATTCGTTTCCTTGTAGGCACACAGTCACTGAAATTTGACAACCAGGTAAGAAAAAACAATTTATGACATATTATACCATAAGCTAGAAGGAAATTGTCTGCATCAGGAGGCATTAGGCATTCTACTCATTTAGTTCATAGTGGTAGTTTGTGTCCCTATACAATATCTTATCGTTTTGTCTACAATAATAGGAACAAAGTGTTGTGCAAGTATCCTGCTGTCTACTGCATGACCCTTTCTTGTTAAGAGACACAAGATGCTCAGCTCAGTAATGCTAACAATGGACAAGACAATTTAAAAAAAAATTAAAACATTTAAAATATACACGTAGGTTAAATGCAGGAAAACAGAAAAAAAAACATAGACACACAAATAAAAAACAAACATATTTAGTTTAATTTGACAGTATTTGAATTACCAGTTAAAGGAACACGCCGACTTATTGGGACTTTAGCTTATTCACAGTAACCCCCAGAGTTAGATAAGTCCATACATACCCTTCTCATCTCTGTGCGTGTTGTAACTCTGTCTGACGCCCCCAGCGCTAGCTAAGCCTAGCACAGATCCTGGAGGCAACCGGTTCCGACTAGCCTTCCGCTCCGAATAAGTGACAAAATAACATGTTCCTATTTACATGTTGTGAATTGTATAGTCACAGGGTGTACAAATAACAAGGTCATATGAGACACAGCCATCTTCTAACCGTTTACAAACTGGGAACTATATTCTCAGAAAGGCGAAGCACTGCTACTTCTGCTACTTGGGCGGAGTGATTTGCTAGCAGCACCTGAAGCCCTGTGGTGAGGAGCAGAGAGTTTGCCTCGAGTTCGCTCAGAGTTGGAGTAATAGAGTCAACAATTACTAGATAGTAAAAGCATAGTGACCTTGTTATTTGTACACCCTGTGACTATACAAATCACAACATGTAAATAGGAACATGTTGGTGTTATTTTGTCACTTATTCGGAGCAGTAGGCTAGTTGGAACCGGTTACCTCCAGGATCTGTGCTAGGCTAAGCTAGACAGAGTTACAACACACACGGAGATGAGAAGGGTATGTATCGACTTGTCTAACTCTGGGGGTTACTGTGAATAAGTTAAAGTCCCAATAAGTCGGCGTGTTCCTTTAAAAGATGTGACTTTCATCTCATTTTAAAATACTGTTCAAAAATACATTCAAGATTAACTTTATTGTCCCACTTCGTGGGTAATTTGTCTTGGGCACTTAATCCATGCTGCAGCCATAGTAACAGTAGGGGTGCAAGATACATCGACTCAATATCGTTATCGCAATATCACGTTGCGCAATATTATATCTAGGGGTGCAAGATATATCGACTCAATATCGTTATCGCAATATATCGAAAGTGTCGCAATAAGTATGCAATATTTTGTTTATATTGTGGAGCGTTGCGTCCCGTCCGTTGGCTGTGTTCCTTAGTTGTGTTTGATTTAGAGCCCGCATGAAACGCTATAATGATCATGCTTCATTGGCCAGTTACCGTGCCACTTGCACATGTTAGTGCACGTCAGCGCTCGGGTCCACTACGTGACAAACCCTATGTAGCGTACCACGTGACGTGTGTGCGTATTTCGACAGAGTGACAGTGTAAGTGAAGAAATAGATAGAGACAACAAAACGGAACGAATCAGAGAAGCGAAAGAAAAGTTGTGTCCTCTTCTCTTTATTTATTTATTTATTTTATACTGTCCAACCAGTACAACATGTCCTGTTCTGTAGACATGGTCCTTATTTATTCATTCATGTTGTACCAGTCCAATGTGACTGTCAGTTGAAATAAACCTTGTGTTGTAAGAAAACTTGTTTAATTTGTTATGAATCTATTTTGATGCGTTTTCCCGTAACTGTTGTCATTTTACATATGTTTAAAAATATCGAAATTAATATCGATATCGCAATATTCATAATCGATATCACAATATCACATTTTGTCAATATCGTCATCATCAACCCTAAAACACAGACAGACAAACAACAGATACTGTACAATACCATACAACAGACCGTACTATGGTCCTGATGGTGTATAAAACCCAACATGGTGTCATGCAATGTATTAGTTAAACATTAACTCAAAATAAATAAATAAAATAAATTAAAAAAGAGGGATCACAAGTACAACAATTACAAATCTCCATCGTCATGCAGGCCTGTTCTGCCTTTTACTTGCGGCTAATTAGGAGCTTAATAGACACTGGGATAAATGAGTTTTTGAGACGGTTAAGTCTGCAGCGAGGAACTCTAAACCTCCTACCAGATGGCAGCAGCTCACATTCTGCATACAGAACGTGAGACATGTCGCAAAGAAGCCTGTTCATAAATACTTTGCATGGATAAGTGCTCTTTAACACCAATGATCTTCCATGCAGTATGAATCAATTGTAACAGTTTAGTTTTCAACTGCACAGGGAGGTTGCCAAACCAAGCTGTAATACCGTACCTGACCAGGCTCTCCAGGACTGCTTGATAAAATATTAGGGGTGTGCAAAAAATATCGATTTCACATTCGTATCGCGTTTCAAGCTCTACCGATTCAAAATCGATTTATAGAATTCCAAAAATCGATTCATATTTTTTAATAAAAAAAAAAAAAAAAATCACCTGGGAAAAGTAACTACATTTCCATACTGTGAATCGTTTTTTGAATCGAAAATCGATTTTTGAATTGAATTTTGAGCCTAAAAATCGATATTGAATCGTGAAATTTTCTGAATCGTGCACCCCTATAAAATATCAACATCATTTTAGTGACTCGTCAAACATAAGGGGTTGCACCGAGTTTAACTTGGAGTTCTATTGTTTCCATTGGTTTCAAATGGTGCTGAGAGTAGAGCTTTTTTTCTTATGAGCAGACAATAGACATAATAGTAAGACTTCAGAAATATAGTTTGACAAAAAAGTGGCTTTTTTCCCCCAAGGTCACATCTCAAGGAAAAACATTGATCGGAATTGGAGTTATATGTTCTTTTAAATTCAAATCTTTTGAAGCATTTGTAATGTAAAACTGCTTTTTGAATCAATTGTAGATGAATAAGTTCTTTTTTCACACTAGTATAACAAGTAGCGTAGCATGAGAGGAGTTAGAGTAATGAGACAGGATGAAACGAATAACTTTCTCTAGGTCAGAGGCAGACAGACTTCATTTTTTGAATATATGTGAAATGTTAAAAGCCTGACCAAATAACCCTTGCATCGTATTTCAGTTTTAAAATTCAAATGAGAGTCAAAGATGATTCTTACGTTTCTGCAAGGGCTCATGATATTGGCCAACATGCTGACGTGCAGCTGGAGGGGGCATAAAAAAAAAAAATCCTGGTCATCACTGAGTTGGAGGAAGTTTGGAGAAGTTAAACACTTCATTTTGGCCTAAAACCTAAGAACTCAACCCAAGATCCAACAGTTGTGTTTTCAGTCAGAAGAATTTGTGGTTACAGCTGTAACAATTCAAAATGATGCCGTACAAATAATTGTCACAGAAAAAATTGCAATTAACAATACAATTGTCTCTCTCAGTCAGATTTAAAAATATTCATTTATTCATTACTTTTTTAAACAAATTAAAGTCTTGAATGAATCCCAGGATGCATCTTTTGTTTATATCACTGTTATGTGACCCAGATACTGTACTAACACATAAACACAGCCTATGAAATAAACGCCTCTTTATTATGTTAAATAATAAAGTGTAGTTAAACATTATTTCTAACTGTATCCCCCCCTTGTCATTTTAGTTTCTATGAATGTGTATAGGGTCTAGGCCTGTCGCAATATGCAATAAATCAATTAATCGCGTGATAAATAAAAATGAGCTCGATAATTTTTAAATGGAAATTATCACGGCCGGAAAAATTTCCATTTTATTTATTGTTTTTGGTTGTTTTGTTCATTTATTGTGGATATTTAAAATGTCTTCCAGTTCCAGTGTTAAATATTCTTTATAAATAAAAGTTTATTGATCTTTGAAAAGGAGTACCTGCATTATTATGCCATTATCATTATATTAGATGAAAATGCTCTCAGAACAACAATATTATCGTTTATCGCAATAATTTCTGGGACAATTTATCGTCCAGCAAAATTTGTTATCGTGACAGGCCTAATAGGGTCAGGTGCCAACAACTAACAATTGAAATTATAATAAAAATATATAGTCTGACCAATAATCACCTATATAATTACAATTTGGCATATCTAAACAAAATCCACAATTACCAGTCATACAGTTCTTAGACCTTGGCTAATGTTAGCAATTAATTGCGATTAAACAAAGAAACCGCAATTATGTAAAAAAAAAAAAAAAAAAATTACAATTATGTAATAATCGTTACAGGTCACCTTCGACTTTTTTCAAGGCAATCAAGATTGGAGTGCAGAAAGGCTGAGCTATATATTTTTGGTGTTTAGGGTGGGCTGGTAGTAGGGCTGCACAATTAATCGCAATTTTATCAAAATCGCAATATTTGTTAAAGGCAAAACATGTGTCAAACCATTCTGAATTAGGTATTGTGGTGCTGCAGAGACGTCCCATCCTACACATCATATCCTACAGACTAAAGAAAAGATCTTTGTTTGCTATAGATTCTCGCATAAATCACACTATAATCATTTTAAAACAATTTTTCATATTTTTCAATGAAAATGAGAATAATGATCCAAAAATGATCATTCCCTCCAATATCGTGAATCATATCGTAGTCGCATATTTTCCTCATATCGTGCAGCCCTAGCTGGTAGTAGGTGGGCAACTTGGGCGGTACATAGCCCAGAGGTAATAGAAGCAAACTAGTAGCCCTAAGGTTGGCGGTTCACATTCCCGGCCAGATGGCACAAAAATCTGGCAAAATGACAGCTGGCAACCCAAGGGCGTGGGTTTCGTTTTAACATTGGTGAGCAATCTTTGAGCATTTAACTCGTAATTTCTTGCATTCTGGTGAATTTCTATGCACACATTTTAAATTTTTTTTCATTAAATTATGGTGGAAAAGTCTTTATTGTTTCCTATGTAAAGGAAAACAGGTCACACAGATGACAATTCAAGAAATGTAAACATAATGGAATATAATGGGCGCCCGGATAGCTCAGTTGGTAGAGCAGGCGCCCGTATATAGAGGTTAACTCCTCGACGCAGCGGGCCCGGGTTTGACTCCGACCTGCGGCCCTTTGCTGCATGTCATTCCCCCCCTCTCTCCCCTTTCATGTCTTCAGCTGTCCTGTCAAATAAAGGCCTAAAAGGCCCAAAAAATAATCTTTAAAAAAAAAAAAACATAACGGAATATAATGCAGTAAGGCTCTCAGGCGTTCTGTATTGGTTTCAAATATGTATTCTCCTGTAGATCAACGTTTATCATTTAATGTTATCTCTGCTGAGCTAACACATATGTAGACATGATTTAACGCCAAATATCCATTGTGTATGGATATTATATTATATATTATATAATCTATATTCATTTTGCAGAGGCACACCGTTGTGAGTCCATGAACGAGGCAACTGTCTGTGGTTAGTTCACGTCTGTAACAGCAGGACAGTCGAGTGTGTTGTTGTTGTTGTTGAAAGGTTCAGTGTTTTTAACTGAGCTGGACCAGGGAATATTCGGTAAAAATAGATTGGTGATGCTGTTTTCCCCTTGTTGTTCTCGGTGAAGTTTGCTGGAAGGGATGTAATGTAGCATTTTATGTGAAGTGACCACTGCGCTGGACTCAATTTAAAAAAATAAATAAAATAAAAAAAAGAATAGCCTTTTAAATGCTACATTGCTTGTAAGGGAATAACAGGAGTAACAGGCGAACAAGCTTTAAAAGTGACATAGTTTCTGTTTAAATAAGCGCTGTGCAGTGGATCCAATTCATGCCGATGTGAAGAGTGGTTCATGTGGATTTCGAAAAGTAACTGATAAATATTTAAAGAAACTTTAAAGTGTTAAATTGAGAACACTGAATTTGCATTTTGGTGTAGTGGTAGCATCAACTGCAACTGCCAGTGCTCTGCATCCTAAATGTCGAACGGATCTGTTGTGCATCCCTGTTGTGTGTGTATATCTATGGTTTCTCTGCAGAAGTCTGTATGTCTGAGTGTTGGTGAGGGTTTTGTGCTGTGAGTGTGTTTGTAGGAGAACAAGTGAGAGAGTGGGGTGTGAGCATGCATGCACATCTTGCACAGGTCATTACAGAGACAGATGACGGAAACAGTTGGCTCTAAACGGGGGAGAAATAATTAGCTCTCTGAGAGAGAGAGAGAGAGAGAGAGAGATTTCTGCCTTGCAAAAATGAGCCTATTTCCTGGCAGACTTTAGTGTGAAAACGGTCTGGCACTGAATACAGACGTGGTTCAATCCAAGTCTTGTGTAGCGAGTCTAATACAGAGCTTGTTGGGAATGGTGACAATGCATCCCATTCGATCTGTGTGATTTCTTATTAAACTCCGTCAGTAGCTTAATATACTCCTCCTAACACTTTTCTCCTTTCTGGCATTAGCACAGAGCTGAAACACAAAAGAACAAATTCTTCAATAGTAGTGTAAATCTAATGTAGTAATGAAGGTGCTTATTGCTCATTTATTCATTGGTCTATTTGCGTTAAGGCCACTGTAGACTGTGCAGTTTTGTGATGTCTCAGATTAAGTTGACAGTATTGATAGAGTTTTTGGTTTTAGATCCCATTGTAAGTAGGAATGCACAATCCAATGGGTTTTTTCTCCAACGATGATTTATTTGTCCTACTAATTCAGATGCTGATATCTGTACTTAATGTGAGATCCAGATCCACTTAATGAAGTCACTGGGCCCTATTTTTGTGACGGCACAATTACCAGCACAAGCAGCGCTGTGACTGTATTTTCCTGACTTTAAAAATCTCGTATTTTGATGCCCAGCGTGGAGCGAGAGTTGCAGAGGTGGGAGGTTTATTCAGATTAGGCAGGGCAAAGCAAGTTGGTGGTATTTTGGTGAAAAATGTGTCTTAGAGCGTAGATGTTGTTGAGCATAGACACCTCAGAACCATGGCTGTTTCTGGCATCACTCACGCTGGTTATTTTGTCAAGAGGAGCAAAGTAAATACTTGGGCCAAATGTACAGTAATAACAGAATTAAGGCTGTAAATAAACTATTTTAAGTACACACTGTCCAACCAGTAGATGGGCTTGAATGTAATATGGATATTAGGAATAGACCGACTGGCTGGCTGATTATCGGGTCGTTTTTTTTTTTTTATTTGCATGATAACCGATAAAGTTAAATAATTAAAAAGTGCGCTACTTTGACTCGGCTACTGTGCTCTGTGTCTGTCCCTCTGCTTCGGTTTCACTCTCCGCTGAGTCTGACTTAATGTCCCACCCACAACACCATCTGACTATCTTTTACTGTGTATTATGTTGAAAGTTTCTCATTTATTAAAGCTTTAGTGCGTAACTTTTTGATATTAATGAACGTCCGTTACATTCAAGCCATTGCCAAATGAGTTGCTAAAAAGCTAATATAGACTATCAGCTCCACACAACTCTCTCTGGATTTCTCAGTATGACTACGTTCAGAAGATTGTGTCGTCCGGTGACTTTCCCGCGCAGAAACTCGAGTGAAGATAATGACCTCTTCTGAAGAGTCCGTCATGTTTTTTTAATCCTCCGTGTCCTCCTTGGCTACAGGCAACTGCGTGGAGGAGGGGTGGGGGTGGTGCGTGATCACGTAAGGCTTGTGTCATGTGGATGCGCCGACAGTTTTGTTGTCATTACTTAGAATTCCTCATGGGGGCGACAGAAACTATGCACTATAGCTTTAAATAATTGCTTAAAGCATTTAAAGGGGCGCTATGCAGTTTTGGCCATTTCTTTGCTGTTTTCTTGCTTTTTGCTCACAGGTTTCTCTATAGAGCTCCCCCTACAGGATGGGAGCGTGTATGTGTGCAGTGTAGTAAAACAATTCGTTACATGGCAAGACCTGATATCACGCGATACTTCCTGACGCTGAGGCCGGCGGCTCGCCGGCACATAGTTGCAAGGGTGGTTTTTCTGCTCACAGGCGCTAGGGGGGAGCGAGACGGCCACCATTCAACCCGAAAAAAAGTCATATAACCATTCCAATGACTCCGAAGCTGTTCAGTTAAGGTAAAGTAAGTTTTGTGTTGGAGTTTGTAAAATTCCAAAATCTTAATTTTGACTTAAAGATTTTGATTTTCACTGTACATGCACATCTGTTTCAAATATCGGTTATCGGTTTCACTAACTAACACTAACTACTAATAATCAATATTGGTATCGGCCTTGAAAAAACAGTATTGGTCGATCCCTAATGGATATGATTGATTCTTACAGTATCTGTTATGCACAGCTGCTTTATACTGTATGAAAAGTGATCATATAAAACTGCTTCACCAAACTATTTTATATAAATTGTTTGTATCATTATTTTACCAATAAACTGGATGGCTGTCGTCGTCATGCGTCACTGTGATTGGCCCAGCGGTTTCAGAGCAATGAGACCAGTGATGTGACTGGCTGAGAACATATTTATTCACCCCCACACTAGGGCTGTTGGAACGAATTCCGGGAGTCGAATATAATTTGAATATTAAAAAAAAAAAAATAACAATTGAAATTCGAATGGTATTATTAAGATTGACAGCTCTACACCACACCCTCCGATCTATAGTTACCTCTACCAAGCCCTTTTGGACTTTGCGCTGCTGCACATTAGGATTGCCGTGGTAGCCGATGTTTTTGGTGTTACACGGTGGTCAGGCATACACTGATCACATTACATGGCCACTGTCGTTTAACAATTTTTTAAATTTTAACAGTTTTTTCTTCCCTGTCTTTATCTTGCCCTGCGTAATAAGCTTTTTCCATACCTGGTGGGCAAACATGCAAGCTGTTTGATAGTAAATGCCGTAAACAAATTTTTTGTAAAGCTTTACAATCCGTTACCGAAGGAACCAAACAGGCCTGCCTTATCTAAATTTTCATCAAAACTGACAGCTTGCAGCTTTGAAAGTGTGTAAAAAACATACTTTACTAACTACTACTTTCCTTACTTTGTTTCTGATATTATTATGTCAGAGAGCATTCAAAGCAGTAAAATGCAATAGGGATCATTATTCATCTTTTAGGTTATATGCTTTGAGATGACCCTACGTTTGACTTGCATGTTCAGTCCGTTTTATTCATGAAGCTCATTGTGTTTTCCACTCTGCATAAGCCTGTTGGCCAACATTGGTTAGCTCAGTCTAAGTTTGATCTTGCAATGTGAAAAATGTTTTTTCGATGAGCATTTCAGCCCTGATAGCTTCTGCTGTATCCATAAGCCTGCTGGCCTCTCCACCTCCCATTAAGCATAATGCAGGGTGGAAATGTCTCTCTTAGCTCGCAGAGCACCTCTCAAATCCCTCAGAGACCACTAGCTGGAATGACAAATAGGAGGGCACGTCGGCATGGCATTTAAGGCTGCTAACGAGATAAAGAGCCCAAGCTTGGCACCTCTCACCCGCTCGCTACTCCTCCGCCCTGCTTACTGTCATCTGTGCGGCTAAAGAGCTTTAGCAGAGAGGCCCCTGAAGTGGGAGCCACGAGCCAGCTTGGCTTTATCCCTCCCTTACTCCCTCTCACCAATCTCCCTTCTCTCCCCTTCCCTGCCTCGATTCCTCCCACCATCGGTACATAATTAAAAGCGTTGGGCTGGGTGCCCAAGTGGCTGAAGGCTATGAGTCACTCCCCAAGCCTGGAAGAATGATGGATAAATCACCTGGGGGGAGGAGGGTTGGAACTTCTCTCTCCCCTCACACCTGGGTTCATTCGGGGGTACCCTATTACTAGGCCCTCCAATTACCCTGTCCCACCAACCTGGATTTATTTGTACCGCTCCCCCACCACCATAAAATTATAACTTTGCGTAATAATTTTTTGCTCGATGCAGTCCAACCCAAGGTTAATAGCCGCCGAGCTGACTTTGAGGAGACTGAAGGATGCTGCTGCTATGATGCTCTTCTCCTCCTCACGCCCTCTCCTTTCATCCTCTTTTCCAGCCTGTAAAAGTAGTACAGGGAAGGGGAGTGGAAGTGCCTAGCAGGAGTTATTGTCCAGTGCAACCCCATTAACGGTCCCCCAAGGTGCTGTAAGTGTCTCTCTTATGGGAGAAACCAGCATTAATTGTCTGATCAAACCTTGAGACCCTCACTGTTTTACTGCATTGTAGGCCCTGAACTGCATTCAATTGAGGGCCCTCAAGGAATAGATTTCCATCTAATAAAAAGAACTCCGTAAGAAGGAGTTTCTATTAACTTCTTATGGATAAAAGTTTTGCTTTCTTGTTGAACGTGTGTGCCGTAAAGTCTAGACCGCTGTTGATGTGTTTTTAAGTCCAGCCCAGGCCTTAGCATTACACCAGGATGTGGAAAACCTGTAAGTATTTCAGCTGCCTTATGGCATAGTAGTTCTTGGCAGGTACGGTGCCAGGATTTCAACTTTGGATAGGCCAAAGTCATTTTGTACGGGCCTTTTAATTACAGAAGTTAATGCTGTTTGCCTTCCTTTGATGGTTTTGATACAGTCTGTCTTTCTAACTGGTTGTCTCGCTAAAACAGAAAATTACTGATGTCATGCTGTGAAATCGTCTGGTTGATTACGACACTTTTAAAAATTGTTTTCTAAAAAATATTGAATGGCAAGATAGCGTTACTCTTGCCAGTTTGTATTAATTACAAGCGGCACACACGGGTATATTGCTCAAATCATGCAAAAATGAAACATCCTTTCTACCATGTTGATAACGCTGAATTTACAGCTCACAGAAGCTTACTGGCTTTTGTTTAATATCTAGTGTCATTAGCAAAGTGTAAGCTGCTTTTGAGTTTCCTCTTAGTGAAATGCTCTGAGCGAATTTAAAGGTCCTATGACATGCTGCTTTTTGGATGCTTTTATATAGACCTCCATGGTCTCCTAATACTGTATCTGAAGTCTCTTTTATATAGACCTTAGTGGTCCCCTAATACTGTATCTGAAGTCTCTTTTATATAGGCCTTAGTGGTCCCCTAATACTGTATCTGAAGTCTCTTTTATATAGACCTTAGTGGTCCCTAATACTGTATCTGAAGTCTCTTTTATATAGACCTTAGTGGTCCCCTAATACTGTATCTGAAGTCTCTTTTATATAGACCTTAGTGGTCCCCTAATACTGTATCTGAAGTCTCTTTTATATAGACCTTAGTGGTCCCTTAATACTGTATCTGAAGTCTCTTTTATATAGACCTTAGTGGTCCCCTAATACTGTATCTGAAGTCTCTTTTATATAGACCTTAGTGGTCCCCTAATACTGTATCTGAAGTCTCTTTTATATAGACCTTAGTGGTCCCCTAATACTGTATCTGAAGTCTCTTTCCCGAAATTCAGCCTTGGTGCAGAATTTCAGCCACTAGAGCCAGTCCCACAATGAGCTTTCCTTAGGATGTGCCATTTCTGTGTCTGTAGCTTTAAATGCTATTGATGGGGGGGGGGGGGTCACATCAGAAATATGGGTTTCTTTTTAACCAAATTACCACAAAAAAGGATGGATTCCATACAACGCTCTTTGCAAATACAATGGATCACTTTCATTGAATTCGGGTGAAAATTGAAATGGTTTCAAATCAGTATCCTGACTAAACTCATCCACTCAACATACAGATTCAGATTCAGATAACTTTATTAATCCCCAAAGGGGCAATTCAGTTTTACAGCCAACCCATCCATTAAGGGTTAAACTAACTTAAAAAAGTGCATTAAAAAGTGCATTAGCACGCAATCTATATAATGTAATGTTATAAAATAATAAATTAAAAAATAAACAACAAACAATAGACAATAAATAAATAGTACTGCAGCAGTCATACATCCCCCTGTATACAGAAGCTTCTCTCTTCCGTAACATCCACACGTTTACACATGACCCAATCATTACACACACCCACACACACATATACATACACACACACACACACACACACACACACACACACACACACACACCTGCCAGTGACGGAACAGAGCAACGGAGTGCAAGAAAAAGTTTTGTTATAGTTATGTGTTTTCATATACGTTCCTCTGATCTTAACTATTAGTCAAAATAATTCATAATTTCTGCTTTTTTAACTCAAATATTAGGTATAATTCTATATAAATGAGGTTGATTGACCATGAATTCCAAAAAGTAGTGTAAAACTAGTGGTAGGAAGTTGGTGTTAGTGAAAACAAATCAAAAAAACGTCGGAAAAAGCGATGAAAATGTCAAATGTCGAAAAAAGGGTAAAAAAAAAAAAAAAGTGTTAATCTTTTTGACCCGGGAGGACAACACAAGGGTTAAAGGCCCTAAAAACTACAAATGAGTGATGAACCATACATGAGCACAAAACCTTCCGCCTGTGCTAGTTGTTATTGTTGTTGTTGTTAAACTGATCCTGTTACCGATCAGTTAACATGCTTCACTTGTTTGCAAGCCATGATGTCTCTCTCTTTCTCATGGGTGGGCCAAATTCTCTGGGCGGGCAAAGCAGAGAAAGGGGAGGTAACCTTTCCCCTTATGATGTCATAAAGAGAAGATTCCAGATCGGCCCATCTGAGCTTTCATTTTCTCAAAGGCAGAGCAGGATACCCATGGCTCGGTTTACACCTATCACCATTTCTAGCCACTGGGGGACCATAGGCAGGCTGGGGGGAATGCATATTAATGTTAAAAAACCTCATAAAGTGAAATTTTCATGCCATGGGACCTTTAAGTTGGGTTTTTATTGTGAAGGGTAAAAGCGGAAGAAGTAAAGCTAGCTTTCTGCGCTGCTGTTGTCAATATGGGAGTTAATAAATAGTGTGTGGGCCGTCTGGTTCTTGCTGGTTCAGAGCCTCCTAGTTTTTGTTTTATTACCCTCGGCTACAGTAGTTAGCACGCATTAGCTCGTTGTTTAACTTGGCTTGTTTACGTTTGTGAGCGTCTTTGTGAGCCTGAATGTCTCACCAAATGGCCTCTATATTAACTTCTGGACATGTTTTGATATGAGTTCCTTCCTTATTACATTTTCCAGTTTGAAGCACAAAGAAATCTAACTTCAATGGCCCTACGTGTAAATGATTTGCACAATTTGCATTTGCTTTTCCACCCACAGCAAATGTTAATAGAAATGTTTGCAATGTGTTTATATGGCTGCGAACCCACTCATGACTAAATTATCATCTGCTGATTATCATTTGCTTACAACAAATGTCTTTCATAAAAAGTACACAATTAAAGCCCTTTCACACAAAAGCTCTCTTGGATAATGGACCTCATACCCAGCCCCTTTTAGCAGGGCCATTTGTCAAAAAAAAAAAAAAAAAAAAAAGACGGAATGAGTTTTATCCATTTCCTTTTTGTTGTGTCTTTTTCTCTGACTCCTTCAACATGTCATATGCTGTACTCCCATGAATCTAACATGGCTTCTAAAAGTGTCTTAATTATCGCTTTAAAGGCCAAATCAAGATAAAAAGTCTTCTGCCGTATGAAGTTGATGGGGGTACAAAAAAAAAGAACCAAAGACATGCCTTCCTTGAAATTACGTTTACTGTCATATTAAAAAGAGAAACCTTTTTCGGGGGGAATCAAGGAAGTGAGTGGAGCTTTGAACTGCGGCGTGTGTGTGTGTCTGTGTGTGTCTGTGTGTGTCTGTGTGTGTGTGTGTTTGTGTGTGTGGAGGGAGGGAGGTGTGTGCAGTGTTTTTTTAACTCTAAAGCTTCATCCTCAACACATCTCGCCTCTCTGTCTCTGCTTTTCGTCCAGATCCACATCATTGACTTTGATGATGAGAATAACATCATTAATAAGAATGTCCTTCTGCACCAAGCTGGGGAGATATGGCACATTGGCGCCAGTCCTGCAGACAAGGCTGTGCTCACCACCTGCTATAACAAAAGTGAGTCCCACTGTTCACTGCCTCTTTATGCAGCAAGTCTCTCTTTTTTTCTTCTTTGTCTCTTTTTTTTTTTTTTTGCATATACTTTATCTTCCTATTCTTTTCTTCTTTCTGTTTGTTTCCTCCATCTAGTGACCTTGTGCAGTCTAGCCGAGAATCATAACACGTAATTGGTCTTTAACAGGTGATCAATAACAGCCAGTCTGTCTTCACAGGTCCGACAGCAGCAAGCGTGTTACAACTCATGTTCAGACTCTGATAGAATCAATACTAATGTGTGGACATGATGACCCACACGAGGGATAAGAGCAGCGGCTGCAAAGTCACTGTGAGGCAGAAGAAAATCTTTGAAGGCGACATGTGCGTCATCTGTGCTTTTTATGTAAGGTTTTCTACTCCTTTTTATAACTTCATAAAGGTTTTCTGCGCTACACTTAACACAGAATCGTAAGTAGAGAAAAAAGGTGCAGTAGCACAGAAGAGGGCCAAAAGTAATAGCGATTTGTAAATTCTAGGGCTGTCAGCATTAACGCGTTAATCGCAATGCGATTAAGGGACGAGCATAACGCGTACATTTTTTTAATCGCATGCCGCTATTTGTTAATTTATTTTACACTTCACTCGGCTTCACGTCGTGCCTAACAGGCTACTAGTTTGACCCTTTGCCGCACCTTTACTTATCATCAAGCTGCCACTTCCTCGTAACCCATCCTGCTGCTGCAGGCTGCAGGCATGATGACACAGTTCTGAATGGCGCTTTTTATTTTCCAAAACTCCCAGATGGCTCAGTAGACAAGTCGAAATCCATATGCACATTGTGTAAAGCCAAATTAAAATATCACCGATGCACGTCAAGCTAGAGCTAGCAACAACGAGCTAAGCATAGTAGTACAGTTAACGTGACTCAGGTTGATGCTAGCGGGCTCAGGCAAAGCACTACTTCGTATAAAATGACTACAGCTCTTGCGAAATGGGTGGCAAGTAACCGCAGACCTGTCAGCATCGAGAAGACTTGGGTCTTAAAGACTTACTACGGTTGGCATGTTCTGAATTGTGCAATAATGACAGATTCACACATTTTTCTTTTGTTTACAGTAAATAAATAATAAACAAATACCAATCTTAATGTCAAGTTCATAAAGCAACTTTCTTTGCATTCATTTGATTTCCAGTCAAGATACACCGGTAAGAATTGCCTTCCATTGTTAATATGTACTTAAAAACAGTTCTGAAATGCAAAATAATTATGTTATTTATGGATAGGACAGCTAGGTGAGAAAGGGGAGCGAGAGGGGGAAGACATGCAGGAAAGCGTCACAGGTAGGACTCGAACCCTGGAGACGAGCCTCTCAGTATATGTGCGCCTGCTCTACCCACTGAACCAACCCGGCCACAAATAATAGAATTTTAATCATGTGATTAAAAAAAACAACATGCGATTAACTATAGAAATTCAGCGATTAATCGTGATTAAGAAAAAAATTATCGTTTGACAGCCCTAGTAAATTCCAAGTAAGTACTTTTACTTGAGTACAATATTCTAGTACTCTTTCCACCTCTGATAACTAGATAAGCAATACCTAAGTTGCGTTTAAAATTGAGTTCAATACTCGCTAATCAGCTGAGTCATGACTGTGTGACAGTGACCTGGCAACATACGCATAAAACCCCAAAGAGGTCATCAGATTCAAACTTTGCTAAATACAGATTGGTGCAGAGAAGAATGTGACATAATAATAATAATAATAATAATAATAATAATAATAATAATAATAATCCATTTATTTTATATAGCGCTTTAAAAGGTACTCAAAGGAACTTTACAAGGTCAATGGAAAAAAACACACACAATAACAATAACTGATCGGTAACAGGATCAGTTTAACAACAACAACAATAACAACTAATACCACAAAGAGATAAATATTAAAAGCCATGACATGAGCTATTTTTCCTGCCTGCTTCAAACCGGTGAGACAAGCACAGGCGGAAGGTTTTGTGCTCATGTATGGTTCATCACTCATTTGTAGTTTTCAGGGCCTTTAAAGGCTGATTTATAGTAGTGCGTAGGGTCTACGCAGAGCCTGCGTAAGTGGCCTATGCCGTTGTGAGGATTTATACCTGTGCGCTGGTGTGTCTGCGTCGTTCTAGTGCACATGTGTCAAACTCGAGGCCCGAGGACCAAATCTGGCCCCTCGCAGTTTTTGATACGTCCCGCTTTCAATTTAGGTTCACAATAAATTTAGGCCCACTTAGTTTTTGTAGCTTTTTCCAAAGTTTTTGGTGCTTTTTTTACATTTATGCTCTTTTTTCAATGCTTTAGATGCTTTGTTTTAACATATTGGATGCTTTACTTACAATGTTTTAGCACTTTTTCTGAAGTTTTTGGCACTTTTTACGATGTTTCTGGCACTTTCTGATATTTTTCTGACTTTTTCTGACAATTTTGACATTTTTTCGGCCTTCTTCCAACTTTTTTGCCAAACTTTTTTGGGGCTTTAATGTAAGTGAGAAGACTACAGTATATGAGACATGCAATAATACAATCAAAATATTTGACTTTTTCTCTTAAATAAACACGTCAATTATCTCTACATGTCTGGCCCGTGATGTGATTCTCATTTTCCAGTGTGGCCCTTAGGGAAACTGAGTTTGACACCCCTGTTCTAGTGTGTCTCTTTAAGAGAAAAGCAGAGAGTGTGTGGTAGAGCAAGTGAGAGAGTGACAGGGGTTAGCTTCGGAGCGAGTAGGGACTCCGGCGACGGAGGCGAAGAAACAAAGTGTCTCCCCTGTGCTTTCTGTCCACGGTCGGAAAGGTGTAGCAGAAAAAGT